>NC_057795.1:553158318-553334685 GCF_018294505.1 Triticum aestivum | reverse complement strand
GGAGTTGATGACCCCTCCTTCTTGCCAGAGCAACCAGGCAAGCCCCCCCCCTTGATCACCAAATATCGCCTATTCTTCTCTATACTGCTTGCATTAGAGTAGTGTAGCATGTTACTGTTCGAATTACTCCTATTCTGTTGCATAGCCTGTCATTGTTGCTACAGTCATTGATACCTTACCCGCAATCCGAAATGCTTAGTATAGGATGCTAGTATATCATCATTGGCCCTACATTCTTGTCATTCTGCCTTGCTATACTATTGGGCCGTGATCACTCGGGAGGTGACCACGGGTATATACTATACGTATATACATACTATACAGATGGTGGCTAAAGTCGGGTCAGCTCATTGAGTACCCACACGTGATTCTGATGTGGGGGCTGGAAGGATAGGTGGCTCCATCCCGGTAGAGGTGGGCCTGGGTTCCCGACGGCCCCCGACTGTTACTCTATGGCGGAGCGACAGGGCAGGTTGAGACCACCTAGGCGAGAGGTGGGCCTGGCCCTGTTCGGCGTTCGTGGATACTTAACACGCTTAACAAGATCTTGGTATTTGATCTGAGTCTGGCTACTGGCCTATATGCACTAACCAACTACGCGGGAACAGTTATGGGCACTCGGCGTCGTGGTATCAGCCGAAGCCTTCGTGACGTCAGCAACTGAGCGGCACGCGCCGAATTGGAACGTAAGCCTGCTCTTGTATTAAGGGGGCTAGTTCTGCTTCTGGCCGCGTATGCAACGTGCAGGTGTGCTAAGGGCGATGGGCCCAGACCCCTGTGTGCTTAGGTTTAGACCGGCGTGCTGACCTCTCTGTTGTGCCTAGGTGGGGCTGCGATGTGTTGATCTTCTGCGGCCGGGCATGACCCAGAAAAGTGTGTCCGTCCAAATGGGATCGAGCGTGTTGGGAAATGTGGTGCACCCCTGCAGGGAAGTTTATCTATTCGAATAGCCGTGTCCCTCGGTAAAAGGACGACCCAGAGTTGTACCTTGACCTTATGACAACTAGAACCGGATACTTAATAAAAACACACCCAGACAAGTTCCACAGGGCGATGAGGGGAGGATCGCCGGGTAGGATTATGCTATGCGATGCTACTTGGAGGATTTCAATCTACGCTCTTCTACATGCTGCAAGACGGAGGCTGCCAGAAGTGTAGTCTTCGATAGGACTAGCTATCCCCCTCTTATTCTGGCATTCTACAGTTCAGTCCACTGATATGGCCTCCTTACACATATACCCATGCATATGTAGTGTAGCTCCTTGCTTGCGAGTACTTTGGATGAGTACTCATGGTTGTTTTCTCCCCCTTTTCCCCCTTTCCTTTCTTTCTGGTTGTCACAACCAGATGCTGGAGTCCAGGAGCCAGATGCCACCGTTGACGACGACTCCTACTACACTGGAGGTGCCTATTACTACGTGCAGGCCGCTGCCGATGACCAAGAGTAGTTTAGGAGGATCCCAGGCAGGAGGCCTGCGCCTCTTTCGATCTGTATCCCAGTTTGTGCTAGCCATCTTATGGAAACTTGTTTAACTTATGTCTGTACTCAGATATTGTTGCTTTCGCTGACTCGTCTATGATCGAGCACTTGTATTCGATCCCTCGAGGCCCCTGGCTTCTATTATGATGCTTGTATGACTTATTTATGTTTTAGAGTTGTGTTGTGATATCTTCCCGTGAGTCCCTCGTACACGTTTGCGTGCATGATTAGTGTACGATTGAATCGGGGGCGTCACAAGTTGGTATCAGAGCCGACTGCCTGTAGGAATCCCCCTTCCACACTCCTTGGCCGAAGTCGAGTCTAGATATTACAAAACTATTTTACTAACATGGCTGTGCGGCCCATGGGCCCACGTCGCCATTGGGTGGTATTAGGATCTTTTATTCCCCGACCTATACTCTGGGACTGATCTCTCTTCTATTCACGTTAAATGAATTTTGCTAAATCTAACATTAGGATCTCGTGATCACTTCACCCGGAGAGCACCTTATTATCGATGATCGTCTGCTGCACCAGAAGATTTTGAGGCTACTCTATGATGTTCTCTCGAGACTTTGTGCCATCGCTATTGCAATTCCCTTCCATCAATAAACCCCTATGGATAACCACGTGCACTTGCCATCGGTACAATCATTCCCCGTTGATCTTGTTATTACAAGATACCCCGAAATTTTCTCTATTGTTCTGAGAATACTTTCTGCCTACTGCCTTGCAGTTCTTGCCACATGAATACCCCCTATGATAATTACTCGCACTTACCGAGTATCCGCTCAACCCCACTGATCAAGTGTTTTGCAAAAGACTTCGAAATACTATCCGATCTCCCGTGAATCCTCTTCAAACTATTGCTCTGCAAATACTTGTCTGCTTGCATTTTGGATGCTTCCCATATGTCTAGCGATATTCATTAGTATCCTTTGACACCATCATTTTGATCCTACTGATTCAACATGTGAGAGAATGTGCGCAAACATTAATTGATCCTTTTAAATTATCTTTCCGGCTCAGATGTCATTTTGAACATGAGCTGGTTCTCGACCAAACAAATTACCGTCGATTGTGCCCCTAAGTCTACTCAACTTATCCATCCTTACTCAGAGCGTTTGTTTCTGAGCCCTTAATTTGGAAATCATAACTCCTTTGCATTTGAGCTTGGATTAGTCAGTTGTTTCGATAATCCGATCTCCTTGCTTTCTTTCTTCTTCTGGTTGAGTACCGATGCTCACATCAGATCCCTTATGGACCACCGGATCCTTTGTTGAATTTTACCCGACAGCATCCTTCATACTCAATGACTTTGAAAGTTCTTCTCTATGATGTAATGCCATTGGTAAATCCTATCATCTGATTTAGCCAACCATGCTCTGCTTTCGAGTTGGTGATATTTACTCTTGAAATTTGTGGTATATGTTCCTAAGAGACCCTGATGGGTTGAACCTATGCCTTTTCTAATCCGTTTGAACCTGGAAACTACTACGGGTCATACTCTTTTGTTGTTATGTCAGATAAAATTTCAACACAACTTCGCTGAAGGCGAGAAGTGAATGGAAGGTTATGCATTGAGGAAGTGGGAGTCGACCTTGAACCTTTGTGTTCATGCCCATGGACACGATGTAGATCCTATCATGGAAGCTTCTTGTAATAATAACTATTTCCTTGATATAATATCCTTTGGTATCAGTGAATTGATCCTTTGCGATCGTGGTTCTGACCATATGTTCTTCTTTGATCCCACTTCTCGGGCAAGTTTAAGCACTTGTCTTCTGTGGATCAATACACCTGTCCAACATTTACTTTTGTCTGTCATCGAGTATTACCCCCTGGTATCTCGAGATTGTCACGGAACTGCATAAGTTCTTATGAGTTCTTCGTCAAGTACTACATTCTCACCGATTCCAATTTTTTCACGGGCTCTGAGTTATTAATCCCTCAAGGACACCGATAACTGAATCGAGTTCGCACCACAACTAAACAACTCTTAGTATTCTTCTTGCTTACGAGTTTGTACTTGATCCGTCATTCCTAGCCTGCTCGACTATATCATTATTGTGCTAAATATTAACTGTGCTACCTGGTCCTTCCTGGAGCACAATTTTTGACGATGAACTAACCTTATGTCGATCCTCCTTGTTGTATCATTTCGCCTTGAACAGCGCTTCATCATTCCTTCAACTTGATGTCATCACCGATCGATTACATCTTCATGAGATCTCTCGACAAATGTGTCGTGATCATCATCAGCATTCTGAACTCTTCCAGGATATCAATTGAATTCATGATGAGAAATACCATCCTTGCCCTCGATGAATTGTTTTATCATTGACCACTTTATTGCCTTCCGTTCAACACAAACTCGTTCATGTTTTGTGTTATACCTTGAGATCCTTGCTATCCAGCATTTGTTCTTCTTTACATTGGAGTATTACCATATTTTATGTCAAAAATGTCGTGAGAATTTCACCGCCTCTTAAGAATTCTTGATACAGGTGATCCTTCTTGCAATATCCGTTCATTCCTTGGTCCCCGTGTTGTTTCTTACCGGAGAACCGACAATTGAACTATGATGTGCGACTTCAAAACTTCTAGCAACCCTATTGCTTTGAAGTTAATGGTCGATATTTTGTTCTTAGACCATTGGTTATCGAATCATCATTCTAACATTGGTCGTACTACCTAATCCCATGTTTCAGGTGCACTTTTCAGCCAATGTTTAATTATGTATGTTTTCCTCAAGCATACATCATTATATCATTTGATCTGACAAACGTTATCTTCTTTTTCACATAACTGTGGAAATCCACCTTTTTGGAAATCTCGAGGATTGTCGCAGACTCCATCAGCTACCCCCCTCACCCATTTCCTTGGTTTAATGATGAACTCTTGTTTCAGAACTCGCTTCCATAGTTCTTTTCCCTGAGAACCTTGCAATGTCATCTCGACAATTTGTGTTGCACCTTTCTTCTCAATCATCCTAAGTCTGAGGTATCCTGACACCAATCAGATCTGAATCTCGGTCAGATATGATGGTTGGGACATATTTCCAAGAGTTATAACATTGGTCTTTATATGACCCGGTAAGGTGATGTCATGCCTAGCACACCTGGCCGGAGGACCTATTGTTATAGTTTCTTTTTTGGCAGGGTTAGTCATTCTTCCATGGGCAAATTGTAAGACTTATTCTACAAGTTGTTCCTGATGGATCCTTCTTGTATCCAAGGTCTGACCTTTGCTTGAAGACCATGTCGATACTATCTCGAAGCATGTCTGTGGTAATCCGATTTTCAATAAGAGCATTTGGATCACAATGCTAAATTTTCTTTATCATTTATCCTAACATCGTTGGGTAATATCATGAGATTCCTTCCCCCTTACCTAAATGGTTTTCTACTTTCTATCCTGTCATGGATATCATGCTTCGCTTGTCCTTGGGGAAGGATATACCCCTGAAATAAGTGTTTAAACACATTTTCCTTTCAATTGTTCTGTTTAATCTGATGATCACCTTTTCCATTCCATTATTTTGTTTGACCTTTCTGGCGAATTATATGATCTAAGCAGAAATAATTCCCAACATATGCAAACACCTTGATGTACAACTCTGTCAGTGAGACCCTGTTACTATTGTTGATGACATTCCGGTAGCCACCGATGGACGAGAACTTTGCCTATTGGTCCGCCTCGTTCAACGATCAGGAAAATGGTTCTCTTTGTCCCTCTCCCTTGGTACCGACGTGGCCGACATAATTGATAGGCTATCCTCTGACATGCCTTGTTATCATGATTGTGCAAAATATCACCGCCCTTTCTACTTTTAACCCACATGCTGGGTCCATAACCCACAGGTTCCAGGATCGAAACCTGATTGTCCTGTATAACCCTGTCTTCAAGTTATTCCTCACGATTGGCTTCGTATGAAGATCACCAGCCACCTTACTAGAGATGATCTAATCTGGTATCAGACGCGATACTTATTTTCGTTGCTCTGGAACCCTTTCACACTTTGTTTCAGGCATCGGATGATTGCCTACCCGCTCGAAACATCTCATGGTACTTACTTACTCTGCTCTCGATACTGTCTTAATTTCCATTCGAGAGTTACTTTCCGCCACCATCCCCGATGTTATCAACTAGATAGTCGACCTTTCAGAGGTCCGTTTTTCCGAAGTTACCCCTTGTCCTTCATACGTACAATGAAGACTCCGAAGGAAGGATGACGACTTCATCATGATGACCTGAAGCAGAGGACTGAAGACATGAATATAATGGAACGACCTCTTCAAGAAGAGCAACTATGACCGAGAAGAATCGTTAGAATTTTGTAACCAGATCCCTTCACCCTTATAACCGCTCCTAATTCTCGGGACGAGATTTCTTGTAGTGGAGGAGAATTGTGACGCCCGGATAATTAGGCTACAGTAATCCCGCGTTAATGATGCCACATCACCTCAGTTACTGTTGCTAACCTCGCGTTAGATCGAAACCGATTCGAATTCAAATTCAAAATCAATAAAAAAAGGTTTTCAAATATTAAAACTAAAATGTTCGGAGTGATCCAACTAATGCATAGGTAACTATGGTGGAGAGACCACACTTTTATAAATTGTTTAAATACTCTAAAATGAATAAAATGCAGTGAGAACAATTATTTAAATGCTTTCAAAATAATAAACAATTGCAAACTAATTTATTTTAGGTGCCAAGTTAATTGTGGTGGTGGCATATTTGTTAATGCTAATTTAGGTACATCTAATGTATTTTATAAAACCAATGTATTTAAAATTTAAAATTAAAACAGAGAAGAAAAGAAATAAAACAAAATCCAGAAAACAAATAAAATGGGGGGAGACAAAGACCCCCCCTCCCCCACTGGACCCCTTGGCCAAACTGGGCCATGGCCCAGCCAGGCCGGCTCACGCCTCTGGCCTACATAGGCCTCCCCCCACTCCCACGAACCCTAACCGACACCCCCACTCCCCCCACTCGTTCGCCCTCTCCCTCTCCCCACCCGATCCGATCTGGATCGGGGCACGAACGCCTCCGCCGATCCTCGCGGCCACTACGTCAGAGCCCCCCTCGCCGCGACACCCTGCCGCCCCTACACCAACCCCGGTGAACGTCGACCCCGTTGCCGCTTCGCCGTCCTCGTCCTCATCTCCTCCTTGTCGGGCCATCTCAACCCCGACCCCGTCGCCCGAAGCCGTCCCGGACGCCGCCGGAGTTCGCCACCCCGACGGCCTGCTTCCCCGTCGCACGTCGTCTCCGGCATCCTCCTTGACACCCGCCGCCTTGGTCCCTACGCCCTGCGGTGAGGCCCCAGCCTCCATCTCCTCTATGCCGTTCACCTCGGCCACGGTCGTGCTCGCCGCGCTCACCGTGCACCCCCTACCACGCCCCTGCACCTTGCCTCTCCCCTGGCAGCGCCTCGCCATGCCCGTCGTTGACCCAGCGCGCGGTCATCGTGAACCGCGTGTGCCCGCGCGGCCACAGCCGAGCCGGCTCGCCTCATCGCCGTGTGCCCGGTTCCCCTTCGCGGCATTATCGCCCGCGCCCTCCCCTGCCTCCCCGCACGCATCCACTGCACTGACGTCGCCCAGCTCCGCCATGGCCCAACTCCCTTCACCCCGCGGCCTCCCTCTGCTTCCTCTGGAAGTGCACGAGCGCGAGCTCACCCCGGTGGCCTCCGCGACTCGAGTCGCCGCCCATAGTGGCCATCCGGCGTGCCTCCGCCGTGGCTCAAAGCCATCGGCGCTTAAATCGCCGACCTAATAGGCCATTAGCGCTAATTGCGCTACCAACCCCCTGATGAGCCACTAACATGTGGGGCCAACCCCTAGAACGATTTAAATAAATAATAATAATAATTATAATAAATTAAAGAATTAATTAATTTAATTAATCATGATTAGATTAGCCTAATCACTAATTAAACTAATTAATATGTTTTATTTAATCTCAGTCAATGACAGCGGGACCCACTGGTCAGGTTGACCAGCCAACCCTTGTTGACTGCTGACGTCAGCATGACATCATACTGATGTCATAAATCCAATTTCGAATTAATTTAATTAATTAATAAAATTCCAGAAATTAATAAATCCTTTTGAAAATCATATCTTTTAATCCGTAACTCGGATGGAAAACTTTGTACATGAAAGTTGCTCAGAACGACAAAACAAATCCGGATACGCAGCCCGTTCATCCGCCACGCGTCCCTAGCATAGCGAACCCTCAACTTTTCCCCTCCGGTTCATCTGTCCGAAAACGTGAAACACCGGGGATACTTTCCCGGATGTTTCCCCCCTTCACTGGTATCACTTCCTACTGCGTTAGGTCACCTCTAGCACCGTGTATTGCCATGCTATGCTTTGTGATACTATGATTGCTCTATTATTTATTGTGTTCCCCCTCCGTTACTTCTTTCCGGTAGACCCCAAGGCTGCCGACAACCCCCAGTTCGACTACGGAGTTGATGACCCCTCCTTCTTGCCAGAGCAACCACGCAAGCCCCCCCTGCCCTTGATCACCAGATATCGCCTATTCTTCTCTATACTGCTTGCATTAGAGTAGTGTAGCATGTTACTGTTCGGATTACTCCTATTCTGTTGCATAGCCTATCATTGTTGCTACAGTCATTGATACCTTACCCGCAATCCTAAATGCTTAGTATAGGATGCTAGTTTATCATCATTGGCCCTCCATTCTTGTCAGTCTGCCTTGCTATACTATTGGGCCGTGATCACTCGGGAGGTGATCACGGGTATATACTATACATATATACATACTATACCGATGGTGGCTAAAGTCGGGTCAGCTCATTGAGTACCCGCACGTGATTCTGATGTGGGGGCTGGAAGGACAGATGGCTCCATCCCGGTAGAGGTGGGCCTGGGTTCCCGACGGCCCCCGACTGTTACTCTGTGGCGGAGCGACGGGGCAGGTTGAGACCACCTAGGCGAGAGGTGGGCCTGGCCCTATTTGGCGTTCGCGGATACTTAACACGCTTAACGAGATCTTGGTATTTGATCTGAGTCTGGCTACTGGCCTATACGCACTAACCAAATACGCGGGAACAGTTATGGGCACTCGGCGTCGTGGTATCAGCCGAAGCCTTTGTGACGTCAGCAACTGAGCGGCGCGCGCCGAATTGGAACGTAAGCCTGCTCTTGTATTAAGGGGGCTAGTTCTGCTTCCGGCCGCGAACGCAACGTGCAGGTGTGCTAAGGGCGATGGGCCCAGACCCCTGTGCGCTTAGGTTTAGACCGGCGTGCTGACCCTCTGTTGTGCCTAGGTGGGGCTGCGACGTGTTGATCTTCCGCGGCCGGGCATGACCCAGAAAAGTGTGTCCATCCAAATGGGATCGAGCGTGTTGGGAAATGTGGTGCACCCCTGCAGGGAAGTTTATCTATTCGAATAGCCGTGTCCCTCGGTAAAAGGACGACCCGGAGTTGTACCTTGACCTTATGACAACTAGAACCGGATACTTAATAAAAACACACCCAGACAAGTTCCACAGGGCGACAAGGGGAGGATCGCCGGGTAGGATTATGCTATGCGATGCTACTTGGAGGATTTCAATCTACTCTCTTCTACATGCTACAAGACGGAGGATGCCAGAAGCGTAGTCTTTGATAGGACTAGCTATCCCCCTCTTATTCTGGCATTCTACAGTTCAGTCCACTGATATGGCCTCCTTACACATATACCCATGCATATGTAGTGTAGCTCCTTGCTTGCGAGTACTTTGGATGAGTACTCACGGTTGTTTTCTCCCCCCCCCTTTTCCCCCTTTCCTTTCTTTCTGGTTGTCGCAACCAGATGCTGGAGTCCAGGAGCCAGACGCCACCGTTGACGATGACTCCTACTACACTGGAGGTGCCTACTACTACGTGCAGGCCGCTGCCGACGACCAAGAGTAGTTTAGGAGGATCCCAGGCAGGAGGCCTGCGCCTCTTTCGATTTGTATCCCAGTTTGTGGTAGCCATCTTATGGCAACTTGTTTAACTTATGTCTATACTCAGATATTGTTGCTTCCGCTGACTCGTCTATGATCGAGCACTTGTATTCGACCCCTCGAGGCCCCTGGCTTCTATTATGATGCTTGTATGACTTATTTATGTTTTAGAGTTGTGTTGTGATATCTTCCCGTGAGTCCTTGATCTTGATCGTACACGTTTGCATGCATAATTAGTGTACGATTGAATTCGGGGTGTCACACTTTGATAATTTGATATGTGGGTGGACCGGTGGTTGGGTACTGCCCTTACTTGGACAAGCATCCCACTTATGATTAACCTCTATTGCAAGCATCCGCAACTACAACAAAAGTATTAAGGTAAACCTAACCATAGCATGAAACATGTGGATCCAAATCAGCCCCTTACGAAGCAATGCATAAACTAGGGTTTAAGCTTCTGTCACTCTAGCAACCCATCATCTACTTATTACTTCCCAATGCCTTGCTCTAGGCCCAGTAATGGTGAAGTGTTATGTAGTCGACGTTCACATAACACCACTAGAGGTTAGACAACACACATCTTATCAAAATATCGAATGAATACCAAATTCACATGACTACTAATAGCAAGACTTCTCCCTTGTCCTCAGGAACAAATGTAATTACTCACAAAGCATATTCATGTTCATAATCAGAGGGGTAATAATATGCATATAGGATCTGAACATATGATGTTTCACCAAATAAACCAACTGGCATCAACTATAAAGAGTAATCAACACTACTAGCAACCTACTAGCACCAATCCCGGACTTGGAGACAAGAATTGGATACAAGAGATGAACTAGGGTTTGGAGATGAGATGGTGTTGATGAAGATGTTGATGGAGATTGCCCTCTCTCGATGAGAGGAGCGTTGGTGATGACGATGGTGATGATTTCCCCCTCCCGGAGGGAAGTGTCCCCGGCAGAAAAGCTCTGCCAGAGCCCTAGATTGGTTCCGCCAAGGTTCCGCCTCGTGGCGGCGGAGTCTCGTCCCGAAAGGTTCTCTCTGATTTTTTTCTCATCGAAAGACTTCATATAGGATAAGATGGGTGTCGGAGAGCCACCAGGGGGCCCACGAGGTAGGGGGCGCGCCCCCCACCCTCGTGAGCAGGGTGTGGGCCCCCTGGCCTTCATCTTTGGCGATGATTTTTATTTATTTATTCTAAGGTATTCCGTGGAGTTTCAGGACTTTTGGAGTTGTGTAGAATGGTCCTTCAATATTTGCTCCTTTTCCAGCCCAGAATTCCAGCTGCCGGCATTCTCCCTCTTCATGTAAACCTTGTAAAATAAGAGAGAATAGCCATAAGTATTGTGACATAACCTGAAATAACAGCCCATAATGCAATAAATATTATCATAAAAGCATGATGCAAAATGGACGTATCAACTCCCCCAAGCTTAGACCTCGCTTGTCCTCACGCGAAAAGCCGATAACAATAAATATGTCATCATGTTTAGAGGTAGAGGCGTCGATAAAAATAAAATACGGACATGAAGGCATCATCATTATTTCATAACAGCAACATAAATAGATTTTGTCATATGATTACTCATGTTCAAGTAATGACCTATTTACAAAGCCAAAGCATGAATCAAAAACATTATTGGGCACTAACAATTATAATCTCAGTCATTGAAGCAATTGCAATTTATCATAACATCAGAAAGAGTCTATGTCAGAGCTTAAAAGCAAGTCCACATACTCAACTATCATTTAGTCCTTCATAATTGCTAGCACTCATGCGATACTTGTGGTTACGGAGTTTTAATCGGACACAGAGAAAGATAGGGGCTTATAGTTTTGCCCCACAACCTTTTACCTCAAGGGTAATGTCAACAATAATAATTTGTGCTCCCCCACATCCAATTAGATATGTATATCATACTCTTTCCAACATGTTGAGCTTGCCAAAGGATAAAATGAAAAAGGAATGGTGAGGATCACCGTGACTCTTGTAAGGTAGAGATAATAATAAAAGATAGACCCTTCGCAGAGGGAAACAGAGGTTGTCATGCGCGTTTAGGGTTGATGCACAAAATCTTAATGCAAAAGAACGTCACTTTATATTGCCCCTTGTATGTGAACCTTTATTATGCAGTCCGTCGCTTTTATTGCGTCCACAACAAGTTCGTACAAAGCTTATTTCTCTACATTAATAAATCATGCATATTTAGAGAGCAATTTTTATTGCTTGCACCGATGACAACTTACTTGAAGGATCTTACTCAATCCGTAGGTAGATATGGTGGACTCTCATGGCAAAACTGGTTTAAGGGTGTTTGGAAGCACAAGTAGTATTTCTACTTGGTGCTAAGAATTTGGCTAGCATGAGGGGGGAAGGCAAGCTCAACACGGTAGAGGATCCATGACAACATACTTTATCTCGAATGTAAGAAAACATAACTCATTATGTTGTCTTCCTTGTCCAACCTCAACTCTTTAGCATGTCATATTTTAATGAGTGCTCCCAACCATAAAAGATGTCAATGATAATATATCTATATGTGAAACCTCCCTTTCCTTATTACTTCCTATTAATTGCAACGATGACCAAAGCTATATTTGCAACTCCCAACAACTTTTAATCATCATACTCTTTCTATGTGAAGTCATTACTTTCAATAAGATCAATATGAGCTCCTTGATTCTTTTTATTCTTTTTCTTCTAATCACCCAAGATCATGGCAAAATACTCAAGCCCTTGACTCAACACTAATCTTTATTATATAGCTCACGCACTCGATTACAAGGAAAGATCATAAAGCAAAACTCAAAACTAGATCATGCCACGACTTTATTCTACTAAATCAAGATACTACTAATAGGATCGAACTAAGAAAAACTGTAAAGATAGGAGTTGTGATGGTGATACGATACCAGGGCACCTCCCCCAAGCTTGGCAGTTGCCAAAGGGAGTGCCCATACCCATGTGATTATTTCTCCTTCTTTATTGTAGGTGTAATATTTTTGGCGATGATTCCCCCCAGAATACGGTTCTCCTCCTCGAGCTTATTGACTTACTGCTTGAGGTCCATTATTTCCTTGCGAAGCTTTCCTGTAACGGCTAAAGCTCCTTGCACCCAAGGATGTTGCATAGCTGCGGGAGAACAAGAGACACTCCTCCTCATATTTTCATAGGAAAGAAATTTAACATTGGAAGGGATAACCGAGTTTGGAATAGCTGAGCTCTGTAGTTCCCCCATTGTAAATCCAGCTCGGAGGCAAGAGGTGACTTCTTGATCTTCCATGGCATCTACTCTCATCAGGTCAGCCTCCATATCTTCCTTCGTTGCCGGCCCAAAGTGGTCAGCATCGCTGTTTACCGTTGGTTTCGGTGCCGGGTTAGATACTTGGCTTTCTCCGACTGACTCTTGAGAAGACATCTTGCTTTAATCTGCAGCAGCAATAGCTCGAAACGAAAACAGAAGATATTTGCGTGATACTAGAGTCAAAACCTTCAGGAGTATATATAATGAATTTTTACCGACCAAAATACGTATCGTGCAAGGAAACGGAGTCCGGAGGGCACACGAGGTGCTCACGAGGTAGGGGGCGCCCAGGGGGTAGGGCGCGCCCTCCACCCTCGTGGAGGCCTCGTGTCCTCCCCGGACTGCTACTTATTTTTCTATTTTTCTAAATATTCCAAAACAGAGAAATATTGCCTTAAAAATTGTTTTGGAGTCGGTTTACTTACCGTACCACATACCTATTCCTTTTCGGAGTCTGAAACGTTCTGGAAAGTGTCCTTTATGTACTCCTCCGGGGTCACGGTTTCAATAATATTAGTTTCAACATTTATAGGATTACCTGAGATATAGTGTTTGATCCTTTGACCGTTTACCACCTTCGGATTTGTGCCTGTGAAGTTGTTGATTTTTATGGCACCAGAACGATAGACCTCCTCGATAACGTAGGGACCTTCCCATTTAGAGAGAAGTTTTCCTACAAAAAATCTTAAACGAGAGTTGTATAGCAATACATAATCACCTACATTAAACTCACGCTTTTGTATCCTTTTGTCATGCCATCTTTTAACTTTTTCTTTAAACAACTTGGCATTTTCATATGCTTGGGCTCTCCATTCATCAAGCGAGCTAATATCAAATAACCTCTTCTCACCGGCAAGTTTGAAATCATAGTTGAGCTCCTTAATAGCCCAATATGCCTTATGTTTTAGTTCGAGAGGTAAGTGAAAAGCTTTTCCATAGACCATTTTGTACGGAGACATACCCATAGGATTTTTATATGCAGTTCTATAGGCCCATAATGCATCATCAAGTTTCTTGGACCAATTCTTCCTAGACCTATTGACAGTCTTTTGCAAAACTAATTTGAGCTCCCTATTGCTCAATTCTACTTGACCACTAGACTGAGGGTGATAAGGAGATGCAATCATATGATTAACGTCGTATTTAGCAAGCATCTTACGGAAAGCACCATGAATAAAGTGTGAACCACCATCAGTCATTAAGTATCTAGGGACTCCAAACCTCGGAAAAATAACTTCCTTAAGCATTTTAATAGAAGTGTTATGATCAACACTACTAGTTTGAATAGCTTCTACCCACTTAGTAACGTAATCAACAGCAACTAGAATATGAGTGTAACCATTAGAGGCAGGAAAAGGTCCCATATAATCGAAGCCCCAAACATCAAATGGCTCAATAACAAGTGAATAATTCATAGGCATTTCTTGACGTCTACTGATATTACCAATTCTTTGACATTCATCGCAAGACAAAACAAACTTACGGGCATCCTTGAAGAGAGTAGGCCAATAAAAACCGGATTGCAATACCTTATGTGCAGTTCTATCTCCAGCGTGATGTCCTCCATAAGCTTCGGAGTGACACTTGCGTAGGATCTGTTCCTGTTCATGCTCAGGTACACAACGTCTAATGACACCATCTACTCCTTCTTTATAAAGATGTGGATCATCCCATAAGTAATGTCGCAAGTCATAGAAAAACTTTTTCTTTTGTTGGTATGTGAAGCTAGGCGGTATAAATTTAGCAACAATATAATTAGCATAATCATCATACCATGGAGTGCTATGAGAAGTACTTATGACATTAGTTGCTCATCAGGAAAGCTATCATCAATAGGTAGTGGGTCATCAAGAACATTCTCTAACCTAGACAAGTTATCTGCAACGGGGTTCTCAGCTCCCTTTCTATCAACAATATGCAAATCAAATTCTTGAAGCAGGAGAACCCATCTAATAAGTCTAGGTTTTGCATCCTTCTTTTCCATAAGATATGTAATAGCAGCATGATCAGTGTGAATATTTACTTTGGAGTCAACAATAAAAGGTCTAAACTTATCACAAGCAAACACCACTGCTAAAAATTCCTTTTCGGTAGTAGCATAATTTCTTTGAGCACTATCTAGAGTCTTACTAGCATAATGGATAACATTTAATTTTTTATCAACTCTCTGCCCTAGAACAGCACCTACAGCATAATCACTAGCATCACACATAATTTCAAAGGGTAAATTCCAATCAGGTGGCTGAACAACAGGTGCAGAGACTAGTGCTTTCTTAAGTATTTCAAATGCTTCTACACAATCATCATCAAAGACAAATGGTACATCTTTTTGTAATAAATTAGTCAGAGGCCGAGAGATTTTTGAGAAGTCCTTAATGAACCTCCTATAAAATCCGGCGTGACCAAGGAAACTTCTTATACCTTTGATGTCCTTTGGACATGGCATCTTTTCAATAGCATCAACCTTGGCTTTATCAACGTCAATACCTCTTTCAGAAACTTTGTGCCCCAAGACAATACCTTCATTAACCATAAAGTGGTACTTTTCCCAATTTAAGACAAGATTAGTTTCTTCACATCTCTGCAAAACTCTATCAAGATTGCTTAAGCAATCATCAAAAGAGGAACCATAGACGGAAAAGTCATCCATGAAAACCTCACAAAAAATTTCGCAAAAGTCAGAGAATATAGCCATCATGCATCTTTGAAAGGTAGAAGGTGCATTACATAAACCAAAAGGCATACATCTATAAGCAAAAGTACCAAAAGGGCATGTAAAAGTAGTCTTTGATTGATCTTTAGCTGACACAGGTATTTGAGAGAAACCAGAATAACCATCTAGAAAGCAATAATGTGTATGCTGCATAGCCTCTCTAGCATTTGATCAATAAAAGGTAAGGGGTAATGATCTTTCTTAGTAGCTTTATTTAATTTACGGAAATCAATTACCATCCTATAACCTGTGATAATTCTTTGAGGGATCAATTCATCTTTATCATTAGGGACAACTGTAATACCTCCCTTCTTAGGGACATAATGAACATGACTTACCCACTGACTATCAGCAACGGGATAAATTATACCTGCCTCCAGAAGCTTGAGTATTTCTTTTCTTACCACTTCTTTCATTTTAGGATTCAAACATCGTTGAGGATCACAAACTGGTTTGGCATCAGCTTCCAAATTTATTTTATGTTGACATAGAGTGGGACTAATGCCCTTAACATCATCCAGAGTATATCCAATAGCAGCACGGTGCTTCTCTAGAGTTTTCAATAATCTTTCTTCTTCATGCTCTAAAAGGTTAGCGCTAATAATAATAGGATATATTTTCTTTTCATCAAGATAAGCATATTTAAGATTATCAGGCAACGGTTTAAGCTCAAACACGGGATCACCCTTGGGTGGAGGGGGATCCCTTAGGATTTCAACAGGCAAATTGTGGTGCAGAATAGGTTCCTGTTTAAAGAATACTTCATCTATTTCCCTTCTTTCATTCATAAACATATCATTTTCATGATCTAGCAAATACTGTTCTAAAGGATCACTAGGAGGTACAGCAATAGAGGCAAGACCAATAATTTCATCCTTACTAGGCAATTTTTCCTCACGATGTTGTTTACTAAATTTAGAGAAATTAAACTCATGAACCATATTATCCAAGCCAATAGTAACAACATTCTTTTCGCAGTATATCTTAGCATTAACAGTACTCAAGAAGGGTCTACCAAATATAATGGGAAAAAAGCTATCTTGCGGGGAACTTAGAACAAGAAAATCAGCAGGATATTTAGTTTTCCGACACAAGACTTCAACATCTCTAACAATTCCCACTGGTGAAATAGTATCTCTATTGGCGAGTTTAATTGTGACATCAATTTTTTCTAACTCAGCAGGTGCAATTTCATGCTTAATTTATTTATATAATTCATAAGGTATAACACTAGCACTAGCACCCATATCACATAAGCCATGATAACAATGATCTCCTATTTTAACAGAAATAACAGGCACGCCTACCACAGGTCTATGTTTATCTCTATCACAGGGTTTAGCAATTCTAGCAGTTTCACCAGTGAATTGAATAACATGCCCATCAATATTATCTGACAAGAGATCTTTAACAATAGCAATATTGGGTTCTGCTTTGACTTTCTCAGGGGGTGTATAAGTCCTAGTATTGCTTTTACGAACAACAGTTGAAGCTTTAGCATGATCCTTCATTCTAACAGGGAAAGGAGGTTTCTCAACATAAGAAGTAGGAACAATAGGATCATTATAAGTGACAGTCTTTTATTCAACTTTAATAGGTGCAGCTACTTTTATTTCTATGGGAGGATGATATTTAAACCACTTCTCCTTGGGGAGATCAACATAAGTAGCAAAAGATTCACAGAAAGAAGCTACTATCTCAGAGTCAAGTCCATATTTAGTGCTAAACTTACGGAAAACATCGGTATCCATAAAAGATTTAACACAACCAAACTTGGGTGTCATACCTGACTCCTTACCTTCCTCGAGGTCCCAATCTTTAGAGTTGCGTTTAATTCTATCCAATAGATTCCATCCAAATTCAATAGGCTTCATCATAAAAGAGCCATCACAAGAATTATCGAGCATGGTGCGATTGTTATCAGAAATCCGAGCATAAAAGTTCTGGACAATTGTCAATTTTGAGAGCTCATGATTGGGGCATGAATATAACATTGATTTAAGCCTCCCCCAAGCTTGAGCGATGCTTTCTCCTTCGCGAGGCCAAAAATTATATATATAATTGCGATCGCGATGAACAAGATGCATAGGGTAATACTTCTGATGAAATTCCAATTTCACTCTTTTATAGTTCCATGATCTCGTATCATCACACAGCCTATACCATGTCAATGCGTCTCCCTCCAAAGATAAAGGGAAAGCCTCCTTCTTAACAACATCATCGGGTATACCTGCAAGCTTAAATAGTCCACAAATATCATCCACAACGCGTAGATGTTCGTCAGGATGCTTTGTTCCATCTCCTGCGAAAGTGTTAGCTAGCAGTTTTTCCATCATACCCGAAGGAATTCTAAAAGGAGTTTCATTTTCAATAGATTCAGTAGGTTCAGTGGGTTGAGGAGCAAATCTTGGCTCAACCGGACGGGGTGAAGATACCCCGAACAAGCCCCTCAGACAATTACTTTCCATAGTAACAAGTGACAGAAAATTTCAGCACACTAAATAAATTTTTCCTTACCAAATTCCACCTACCAAAGGCGCTTCACTCCCCGGCAACGGCGCCAGAAAAGAGTCTTGATGACCCACAAGTATAGGGGATCTATCATAGTCCTTTCGATAAGTAAGAGTGTCGAACCCAACAAGGAGCAGAAGGAAATGATAAGCGGTTTTCAGCAAGGTATTCTCTGCAAGTACTGAAATAAGTGGTAACAGATAGTTTTATGATAAGATAAATGGTAACGAGCAACAAGTAATAAAAGTAAATAAAGTTCAGCAAGGTGGCTCAATCCTTTTTGTAGCAAAGGACAAGCCTGGACAAACTCTTATGATAGGAAAAGCGCTCCCGAGGACACATGGGAATATCGTCAAGCTAGTTTTCATCACGCTCAAATGACTCGCGTTCGGTACTTTGATAATTTGATATGTGGGTCGACCGGTGCTTGGGTACTGGCCTTACATGGACAAGCATCCCACTTATGATTAACCTCTATTGCAAGCATCCGCAACTACAAAAAAAGTATTAAGGTAAACCTAACCATAGCATGAAACATGTGGATCCAAATCAGCCCCTTACGAAGCAACGCATAAACTAGGGTTTAAGCTTCTATCACTCTAGCAACCCATCATCTACTTATTACTTCCCAATGCCTTCCTCTAGGCCCAATAATGGTGAAGTGTTATGTAGTTGACGTTCACATAACACCACTAGAGGTTAGACAACACACATCTTATCAAAATATCGAACGAATACCAAATTCACATGACTACTAATAGCAAGACTTCTCCCTTGTCCTCAGGAACAAACGTAATTACTCACAAAGCATATTCATGTTCATAATCAGAGGGGTAATAATATGCATATAGGATCTGAACATATGATGTTTCACCAAATAAACCAACTGGCATCAACTACAAAGAGTAATCAACACTACTAGCAACCTACTAGCACCAATCCCGGACTTGGAGACAAGAATTGGATACAAGAGATGAACTAGGGTTTGGAGATAAGATGGTGCTGATGAAGATGTTGATGGAGATTGCCCTCTCCCGATGAGAGGAGCGTTGGTGATGACGATGGTGATGATTTCCCCCTCCCGGAGGGAAGTGTCCCCGGTAGAAAAGCTCCGCCAGAGCCCTAGCTTGGTTCTGCCAAGGTTCCGCCTCGTGGCGGCGGAGTCTCGTCCCGAAAGGTTCTCTCTGATTTTTTTCTCATCGAAAGACTTCATATAGGAGAAGATGGGCGTCGGAGAGCCACCAGGGGGCCCACGAGGTAGGGGGCGCTCCCGGGGGGGGGGGGGCGCCCCCACCCTCGTGAGCAGGGTGTGGGCCCCCTGGCCTTCATCTTTGGCGATGATTTTTCTTTATTTATTCTAAGTTATTCCGTGGATTTTCAGGACTTTTGGAGTTGCGCAGAATGGTCCTTCAATATTTGCTCCTTTTCCAGCCCAGAATTCCAGCTGCCGGCATTCTCCCTCTTCATGTAAACCTTGTAAAATAAGAGAGAATAGGCATAAGTATTGTGACATAACATGAAATAACAGCCCATAATGCAATAAATGTTATCATAAAAGCATGATGCAAAATGGACATATCAGCGCACTCCAGGGACTTGCGGTAGTCGCCGGTGATGGTGATGAGGCCCTTGGGACCCGGCATCTTCATCTTCAGATACACGTAGTGGGGGACCTCCATGAACTTGGCGAGCGCGGGCCGGCCCAGCAACGCGTGGTACATGCTGGACAGGCCCACCACTTCGAACCAGATCGGTTCGTGTCGGAAGTGGCCATTGTCACCGAACAGGACATCAAGCCGGTCCCGACCAATGGGGGAGCAGGAGAGGCTAGGCACGATGCCGTGGAAGATCGTCCGGGTCGGCTCCAGGTCCTCGGCCTTGAGGCCGAGCTTGGTCATCGTGTCGTGGTAGAGGATGTTGATGTTGCTGCCGCCGTTGATGAGGACTCGAGAGAACTTGCATGTGCACCGTGCGACGATGGTGGGGTTGAGCATGTTGGGGAACGTAGTAATTTCAAAAAATTTCCTACGCACACGCAAGATCGTGGTGATGGTATAGCAACGAGAGGGGAGAGTGTTGTCCACGTACCCTCGTAGACCGTAAGCGGAAGCGTTATGACAACGCGGTTGATGTAGTCGTACGTCTTCACGATCCGACCGATCCAAGTACCGAACGTACGGCACCTCCGTGTTCAGCACACGTTCAGCTCGATGACGTTCCCCGGGCTCCAATCCAGCAAAGCGTCAGGGATGAGTTCCGTCAGCACGACGGTGTGGTGATGATGATGATGTTCTACCGACGCAGGGCTTCGCCTAAGCACCGCAACGATATGACCGAGGTGGAATATGGTGGAGGGGGGCACCGCACACGGCTAAGGAATGATCACGAAGATCAACTTGTGTCTTTGGGGTGCCCCCCTGCCCCCGTATATAAAGGAGCAAGGGGAGGAGGCGGCCGGCCAGGGAGAGGCGCGCCAAGGGTGAGTCCTACTCCCACTGGGAGTAGGATTCCCCCCCTTCCAAGTAGTAGGAATAGGAGTCAAGGAAAGGGGAGAGAGAAGAGAAGGAAGGAGGGGGCGCAGCCCCTCCCCTTAGTCCAATTCGGACTAGGCCTTGGGGGGGCGCCCAACCTCTCCTCTCTCTTTCCCCTAAAGCCCAATAAGGCCCATATACTCCCCGGCGAATTCCTGTAACTCTCCGGTACTCCGAAAAATATCCGTAACACTCGGAACCTTTCCGAACTCCGAATATAGTCGTCCAATATATTGATCTTTACGTCTCGACCATTTCGAGACTCCTCGTAATGTCCCCGGTCTCATCCAGGACTCCGAACTCCTTCGGTACATCAAAACTCATAATATAACTGTCACCGTAACGTTAAGCGTGCGGACCCTACGGGTTCGAGAACTATGTAGACATGACCTAGAACTGTTTCCGGTCAATAACCAATAGCGGAACCTGGATGCTCATATTGGCTCCTACATATTCTACGAAGATCTTTATCGGTCAAACCGCATAACAACATACGTTGTTCCCTTTGTCATCGGTATGTTACTTGCCCGAGATTTGATCGTCGGTATCCAATACCTAGTTCAATCTCGTTACAGGCAAGTCTCTTTACTCGTTACGTAATGCATCATTCCGTAACCAACTCATTGGCCACATTGCTTGCAAGGCTTATAGTGATGTGCATTACCGAGAGGGCCCAGAGATACCTCTCCGACAATCGGAGTGACAAATCCTAATCTCGAAATACGCCAACTCAACAAGTACCTTCGGAGACACCTGTAGAGCTCCTTTATAATCACCCAGTTACGTTGTGACGTTTGGTAGCACACAAAGTGTTCCTCTGGTAAACGGGAGTTGCATAATCTCATAGTCATAGGAACATGTATAAGTCATGAAGAAAGCAATAGCAACATACTAAACGATCAAGTGCTAGGCTAACGGAATGGGTCAAGTCAATCATATCATTCTCCTAATGATGTGATCCGCCGTTAATCAAATGACAACTCTTTTGTCCATGGCTAGGAAACATAACCATCTTTGATAAACGAGCTAGTCAAGTAGAGGCATACTAGTGACACTATGTTTGTCTATGTATTCACACATGTAATATGTTTCCAGTTAATACAATTCTAGCATGAATAATAAACATTTATCATGATATAAGGAAATAAATAATAACTTTATTATTGCCTCTAGGGCATATTTCCTTCAGAGCACGAGGGCGTAACCACCCGAACTCGGCATGACTGTCGGGTGATCCTCCTGGGTCCAGGTGATTGGGCGATCCGACCAATGCATGAACTCCGGCTTGGCCGAGACGACGGTGTTCACCTCCTGCCGAAGGAGGCGCTCGCTGCGCTTGTCGTCGCCGAGGCTGGTGAAGATGACGTAGGCCGCGTTCTGGTCCGGGTAGGCGTCGTCGTGCATCGCACCGCCAGCTGGAGGCAGCGGTGGAGGCGGAGGCAGCTGTCCCGCGCCTAGAGCTGGAGCCAGAGGAGGTGGGATGTCGCCCCTCATGATGCGCTTGGTGATGGCGCACTACCGACGCGTGTGCGTGGAGGGTCTTGCACCGCTGTGGTGCTTGCAGTGGGCGCCGAGCATCTGCTCGAAGCTCATGGAGGGTTGCCATGCCGTCTTGCCGGTTTGCCGGCACTTCGCCGCCGGGTCCGCCGCGGGCTCGGTGGCCGCGACGAGCCGGTTGTCGTGACGCTATGCCGGTTGGTTGTCCTTGCGCTTGTTGTTCTGGTGATGCTGCTGTCGGCTGCTTTCGCCGGCTGGCTTCGGAGGGGGAACCGGCTTCGCCTTGCCGGCTTCATCCAGCGCCACCTAGATATTCATGGAGGAGTCGACATTGGCGTACTTGTTCCCCGTCACCATGAGCGCGGCCATGGTGGCTGGCTCAGAGCGTAAGAGCTTGTGCTTGAGGAGGGTGCCGTCTCAGCACCCGCTGATGAAGTACTGGATCGTCTGGACTTCATGGACGCCCTCGCAGCTATTCCGGAGCTCGGTCCAGTGTGTGAGGTACTCGCTACCGGTCACCATAGGCCCTTGCACGCACATGGTGAGCTGTCTAGGCAGCCGGGCCCCTTGTAGGTCCCCATGAACTTGCGGACGAAGGCTTCCTCGAAGTCCACCCACGTGTTGATGCTTCCCATCGATAGGATGTTCAACCACGTGCGGGCCGACCCTTGGAGCATGAGCAGTGCATAGCGCATGGCGAGACGACGATTGGCACCGGTGATACCAATGGCCGTGGTGTAGTCGGTGAGCCAGTCTTCTGGCTTCACCGTCCCGTTGTACTTGGGGGTGTCGCGGGGGAGCATGAATCCTTTGGGAAAGGACTCCTCCCGGATGCACGGGCCGAAGCACGCCGGCCCGATAACGCCACTCTCCTCCACCTCCAGGGAGCGAGCGATCTGATCAAGGCGGTGGCGAGCGTCAGCGTCGTTGATGGCGCGCGGGCCGAGTCAACTTGCGGCCAGGCCACGGGGGCTGGGTCAGTTGGAGCCGGACGGCGGCCATGCTGGCCGGGTCCGCGCTGGATCTCTGGGACGGGCTCGTCGCCCAATCCGTCAGCGGCTGTAGCGGCCGGGTCGCGCCGAGTCCGGGCTCGGCCGGAGTGCGCCTCACCGGATGGCGAGGAAGCGGTGTGCAGAAGCTCGCCGGGTCCGTCAAGGCGGGCGGAGCCGGATCCCGCCGGCTTGGCGAACTGGTTGAGGCGGTCTTGCTGGGTGTTGGCCGCATGGAGGAGTCCGTGCATCCGCCCGATGTGCTCCTTCAGCTCCTCGCCCGTGAGCTGGTCCAGGCCGGCTGCGGCTGCCTGGGTAGCGTGCATGTTCTTCGCTGGGGTCTCGTAGACGGTTGGGACGGCGCCGAGGGCCCGACCAATCGCTCCTCCCCGGGCACGCACGTCGGCAACCCGTCTTGGCTTGGCCGTGGCGGGCGTGAATCCGTAGGCAGCATTGCACTCCAGCTGAGCGGCGTCCAGGCGACGCTGAGAGGCGGTGAGCGTCTCGGACAGGTCCAGCATCTGCTGGCGCCTTTCCTCGAGCTGGGTTCGGGCCTCAGCGACGTTGGTGGCGTCGACGTCGGTGCCGATGGGGATGCAGAGGCTCTGCATCGCGGCACGCAACGGATCGGACGGCTCGGTCCGTTTCGCTGCGGCCCTGGCTTCAGTAGCCTTCCTTGTCTTGCTCGACGAGGAGGAGGCACCATCGCCTGTAATGAAGACCTCCACATGGACGTCCATTGCCCCGGCAGAAACGCCGCCGCCGAGAGAGAGGGGAGTCGGAGTAGCTGAGCACCTCGCTGGGGTACTCGTCGGCCGTGAACGCATCGGAGATGCGTAGCACGGCGAAGGAGGCGGCAAGCGTGCCAACGACATCGTCCGCCAATGCGACGGAATCGTCGGTGTAGGAGAAGGGACCCGTCTGAAGCATGCTCCCGGTCTGCTCCTCGAGCTGACCCACGGTGGGCGCCAACTGTTGTGGTGGGCGCACCGCAGATGCCAAGGGATGGCTAAAGAGAGGAGGCTCGAGGGTGTTGGTGGACTCCAGAGGCGACGTTGGCATGAGAGGGCGCGGGACGCCGGACATACCCAGGTTCGAGGCTCTCCGGAGAGATAATACCCCTAGTCCTGCCGAGTGTAGTTGGATGGTCGATAGTACAATGTTGCTCCTGGAGCTGTATGGGGGAGGAAGGAAGCTGGCCAAGGCTTGGTCTGCTCCTTCTCGTCGGTGTTGCTGTTTGGTGGCTAGTCCTATGATTACTTGCTTTTCTCTCATATATGTTTCTTTTTTTTGCCCGTATGGTCATGGGCTCCTGGGGGGTTTTATAGACCAACCCCCCGGGGCTACAATGGTAATGTTACAAGTCGGTGGGTCCCTATTGTCGGTGTCCGGGGACCCAGGCTGGGTCCTGCTGAGGGCTTGTGGTTCACCGGGTTCCCCTAGGTGCGGGCCCTGCGTGCCTAGGGGACTCTGAACCGTCTTGCCGATCGTCAGGGCATGGCCAAGTCGAGTCGCATATAGTGCTCTCCGTCAGGTTGCCGCTTGTTGTCATCAGCGGTGAGGGCAGGCGCACTGTAGCCACGCCGGCCCTGGTCAGCGGTTAGGTGAGGGGCACTGTTGCCACGCTCCGGCTGACCAGAGGCATGGGCGGGGCACTGTTTACCTTGGTCATCGTCGATTGAAGACTCGTCCCCATCATACGGCCTGGATGGGACGGGAGCTGACCCTCGGCTGGATTGCGTAGCACACCACGGGTGGTGCTAGCTTGTCGAGGAAGCTTCGATCGTGCCGGGTTCGGCTGTCTTGCGCTAGTCGTTGGGGCCGAGTCGGCGTGTCTTGTCGGGTCGGCGAGTCTGGCCGGGTTGCGGGGCTTGGCCGGGTCGAGCGACCCGGCTAAGCGCGTGCTGGTTTTGAGGGGCGGTGCCAGCCCTGTTGTTTTTCGAAGAAGATCCGGGTTCCGTTGCCTGCCCGGTGTCCATCCCCCCGACAAGCCTCCTACTGGATTGATACCTCGGTTCTCAAAAACCGAGGGAAATACTTACGCTACTTTGTTGCATCACCCTTTCCTCTTCAAGCAAAAACCAACGCAGTGCTCAAGAGGTAGCACCGGCGAGCTCAGATCAGGCACGGCGGCCAGAGGCCTGCCCGGTCGGGATGCTATTGTGTTGCGTATGTGTGGAGGTTGGATGGTGCGGTGGATGGCTCTGGGACGGAGAGGAGGGCTCAATTTATAGCTAGAGGGGGAAGGGGGTACATGTCGCCGCCGGAGTTCTCTGGAAGACGGCGAGAGGCGACGAGGGGCGTCAGCGAGGGTGCGAGAGGCTCAGCGATCACATGGAGGCTATCCATGCCCGCGGACGAGCACAGGGCGGAGGGGGAGAAGAAGACATGGGCATGGTTGCACTGTGGCTTTTGGCCGCGACGCGCCCGTGCTCGCTGCGGCGTCTCCGGCGTCGGTGAGTGCCATGTAGAGGTCAAGGACGATGAGACGAAGGTGGTGGCGCGGTGCGGCAGTCGTCGGCGAGCTCTGGCTCGGGCACACGCCGAACAGAGGCACTGGCGCAACGCAGAGCGTGTCGAACGCATGCCAGGCCCCGTGTCCACACGCGGTCACTGCCCTGGCATTGCCAAAACGACGCCCAAACGCTGCCAAACCTTGTCTAGGCTAAAGTCCACGCAGTGATAAGTCTAGGAAAGGTGAAAACTCAAACCTAGGCCGACCAAAAGTGACTCAAGCTTGCTGGCAAGTTTTTGGACAGAAACTTGGTCACCAAGTTTGGCTAGCTTCTAGAAGGCCATTAGGGCTGATATCCTGGGGTTAACGGTTTCTTAGGAGGGTGTCTAGGCTCAAGAAATATTAGCTCCAAAAGATTAAGGAAAAATGCACTTGTTGTACAAACTGCATTTTCGGCCAGAAAAGAAAAGATTTTCTATAGCAAAAAATATTACAAAAAGTCATGCAATATTTTTACTCAGGGAGGTGGGCCCAGGTTCAAAGAAAATTCAGGAATTATCTCAAGATTTATGGAGCTATAAAAATTGGGGTTGCTTTGGAGCTCTAATTTCTGAAATAAGCTTTTAGAAAGGATATGAATATTTTTACTTATGAATAATATTAAATGGGCCATTCTAGGGTTTTAGAGAGAAATGGAGTTGGTTGAGATGCAGATGGGTCACTTGGGTGAAAGTCAAGGGCATGCCCAAGTGACAAGTCCATTTGAATTGATTCAAAAACTCAAATCCAAGGCAAAGGCAAATCAAGTCCGGAAAAAGAGAGAAGACAAAAACCAAGCTGTCCCAAACCTCCCCCACTTAGGATGAATCTCGTCCTCGAGATTCAGTTGCTTGGGAAAATAGTTCTGGGTAAGCAGTCCTTAAAAATTCCTCTCTTTCGCAGGTTGCCTCTTCCTCGGTATGGTGCTCCCATTGAACTTTGAAAAACCTGATCAATTTGTTGCGAGTGACTCTTTCTGTCTCATCTAATATTTTAACTGGTCTTTCCATATATGTCAGATCCCAAGCCAGTTCTATATTTGCCATATCAGTCCTTTTCTCCGGTGGCGAGATACACCTTCTTAGCTGGGAGACATGAAACACATTGTGTACCTCTGACAGTTCTGGTGGCAACTCCAATCGATAAGCAAATGTTCCAACTCTGTTCATGACTGGGAATGGGCCAATATATCTGGGTGCCAACTTGCCTCGGGTCTGAAACCTCTTAATTCCTTTCATCGGGGTGACTCGGCGATACACGTGTTCTCCTGGTTCAAAGCTGACATGTCGGTGTTTTGCATCAAAGTAACTCTTCTGTCTTGACTTGGCCAACTGCAGCCTATCTCGGATCTCCTTGACTTGCTTCTCAGCTTCCATCATTAGATCAGTTCCGAAGATATGGATGTCTCCGGTTTGAGACCAGTTCAGTGGAGTGCGGCACTTACGGACATACAGAGCTTCATAGGGTGACATTTTCAAACTGGTCTGGTAGGAAAACTCGGCGTACGGCCAACAATCTTCCCACTTAGGTCCTTGGGCCAATACACATGCTCGGAGCATATCCTCGAATATTTGATTTACTCGCTCGGTCTGTCCGTCTGTCTGTGGATGATAAGTTGTGCTATATTTCAGGGCAGTCCCCAAGGCTTGATGTAGATGGGACCAGAAGGCTGACGTGAAGACAGATCCTCTATCGGAGGTGATGGTCCTTGGTACTCCATGCAAACTGACGATCCTGGACACATATAATTGTGCAAGTTGATCGGCACGGTAAGTGGTCCGGATGGGCAGGAAATGAGCCACCTTGGTTAGGGTATCCACTATGACCCATATTGCGTCATTCCCTCGGTGTGTCATTTGTAAGACGGTGATGAAGTCCATGCAGACATCATCTCATTTCCATTGTGATATGGGAAAAGGTTGAAGGAGTCCGGCGGGCTTCTGATGTTCCGCCTTCACCTTGTTGCATATGTCACAACAAGCTACAAAGTAAGCGATGTCTTTCTTCATTCCTTCCCACCAGAATACCTGCCGAAGATCTTCATACATTTTGGTGCCACCTGGGTGAATCGAGTATGAAGATTCATGTGCTTCTGATAATATCTTCTTTTCCATACTTTCTTGGTCGTCTTGGAGAAATCCTTAGAGAAATCCTTCGTCGACTTGGCATATGATTGCAGTGAGTCGTCATTTGCTTGAGTGTTGCGAATTTCTTCCTCGAGAGTAGGATCCATCTCTAGTATGTTGGCCATATGGGCATCCACTATTGTCAAATTGAGCTGAGCCATTTCTTCACAGAGTTTGGGATGCAAAGAATCCAGTAGAGCATTCAAGCTGACGGGCTTGCGGCTAAGGGCATCTGCTACCACATTAGCCTTTCCCCGGTGATAATTTATCCCGAGGTCATAATCCTTAACCAATTCAAGACATCTTCGCTGACGGAGGTTTAAGTACGGTTGAGTGAATATATACTTGAGACTCTTGTGGTCCGTAAATATTTGACACTTCTTGCCAATCAGATAGTGTCTCCAAATCTTCAAGGCATGCACCACTGCGGCCAATTCCAAATCATGAGTGGGATAATTTCTTTTGTGAGGCCGTAGTTGTCGGGATGCATAAGCCACAACTTTGCCATTTTGCATGAGTACACATCCGAGCCCTTTCCTGGATGCGTCGCAGTAGACATCAAAACTGCGGTAAATGTCAGGAAGAGTCAATACAGGTGCGGATGTCAGTCTGGTGTTTAACTCGTTGAAGCTCCTTTCGCAGTCCGCAGTCCATTCAAACTTCTTATCCTTCTTTAGGAGCTCTGTCATTGGCTTGGCAACCTTAGAGAATCCTTAGATAAAGCGGCGATAATACCCGGCTAATCCAAGGAAACTCCAGATTTCTAAGACTATCGTGGGTGCGGTCCAATCAAGCACATCTTTCACTTTACTTGGACCCACGGCTATACCTTCAGCTGAGAGAATATGCCCTAAGAATCCCACTTGATAGAGCCAAAATTCACATTTGCTGAACTTTGCAAAACTGCTCGGAGGTGGTCCTTGTGCTCTTCTTTGCTTTTTGAATAAATGAGGATGTCATCGATGAACACCACCACAAACTTGTCCAAGAAATCCATAAACACATTATTCATCATATGCATGAAAAAGGCTGGGGCGTTGGTGAGACCGAATGACATAATAGTATATTCGTACAGACCGTACCGAGTGGTGAACGCGGTCTTGGGAATATCTTCCTTCCTGATTCTGAGTTGATGATATCTGGTCCTCAAATAAATCTTGGAGAATACTTTGTACCCACTGAGTTGATAAATTCTTGGCAGTGGATACTTGTTCTTGATGGTGACGTCATTCAAATGTCGGTAGTCTACACACATCCGAAGACTGTCGTCCTTTTTATCCACGAGTATAGCGGGTGATCCCCAAGGTGAAGAGCTTGGACGGATGTATCCTTTCTGCAGCATCTCATCGAGTTGTTTCTTTAACTCCACCAATTTTGATGAAGGCATCCGATAATATTTCTTAGATATCGCTGTAGTCCCGGGCACCAAGTCCATTGCAAACTCCAGCTCTCTGTCGGGTGGCATTCCTGGCAATTCCTCAGGAAATACATCTGGATACTCACTGACCCCAGGAATTGATTCCACTTCTTCGGCCACGGCTGAGAATACCATATCCTTCTTGGGTATACTTCTGCGGGCATAAAAACTTGCAATGCGACCTTCCTGATTTATCATGGTGACTTCTCTGGTCACACAGTTGATGCATACTTGGTATTGGGTCAGCCAATTCATTCCCAGAACAATGTCCAATTTATCAGATTCAATGACTATCAAGGCTGTTGGAAACTTGACTCCTTTTATCTCAATTTCCAAATTTCGGCAGACGAGATTACTTCGGAGCACCGATCCCAGGGATTGTACCATCATACTTTTGCCCATAATTGAGCAAGGAAATTTGTTTTGGGCAACAAAACTCCGCAAAATAAAAGAGTGGAAGCCCGGAATCAAATAAAATTACTGCAGGTATGCTATTAACAGGGAACATGCCAATGATGACTTCCGGGTCTTCTTTGGGCTTCATCAGCGGAGATATGATGGATTTGGCCTTGGATGTCCCTCGGGTCGGAATATGACTCCAGGTGGTTGACTTGTGGATGGTAGGAGGCTATTGGTTTGCCGTTCTTGGGACACTGTCTGGTGTAATGTCCAGTTTGTCCACACCTGAAGCAGGCGTTGTTGCACTGGCAATCTTCACGCACCGGACTGGTTACCACATTCTTGACTTGAGTAGTGGTCTTGTTGACATTCTGCTGCCAGTTGGGTTTGTACTCCACCTGAGTTTGTTGCCATGTACGAGCCTTCTACACTGGTTGCATATCCTTCTTAGGCTCGAATTTGCGCTTGTCATCATTATTTGTGGGCCTGCTGTCGTGCATGAGCTTGTGTTCCCTTTCTGCGATGAGGGCCTTATTCACCAGAGTTTGGAAATCTAGAAAATCAAACATGCTGAGAGTGCATCTGAGGTGCTGGTTCAGTCCGCCAAGGAATCTGTCGATCTTCCTTTCTTCGGTGGCCACATCATAGAGAGAATAGCGGGCCAAATGGTTGAATTTATCTAGGTACTCACTTACTGACATGCTTCCTTCAGTAAGGGTGAGGAATTTGCGTTGCTTGATCTTCATAATTCCGGTGGGTATATGATACTTGCGGAAATGATCCTTGAATTTGGTCCACGTAATTTCCTCGTCCGCGGGCCACATGGCTTTAGCATTATCCCACCATATCACTGCAGCTCCTTCGAGATAATGCATTGCAAACGGAACCTTGTCTCCTTCTTCAGTGCGAGCAATTTCCAGCTTCCTCTCAATGGTCCTCAACCAATCATCGGCTTCCAATGGATCAGCAACTTGAATGAAACTGGGAGGCTTAGTCCTTTGAAAATCTGACAGCTTGGAGTAATGACCATTCTAATTTCCATTCTGTCCAACCATAACTTGCACACTTTTCAACATCTCCATCAGATCGTTGTTTCTTCTTTCTTCAAACATTTGCATAATCTGCTCAGTGGAGCGTGGAGGTGGTGGTGGCTGGTATGGTTCGGGGGAATTTCCTGCTTGCCGTGCGGAGCGACGAACAGGGACATCCTCGCAAGCTTGGCTACTGCTACCTCCCCGCCTCATCCTATTATTTATTTTCCCAATACAAGGCAACCGTGATGAGAAATATCCAAAAATGGGAGGAAAAAGCCAGCGACAAACCCAAAAAACAGCGAGAAGAAACCAAGGCGAATAAAAAGGTTCCAACATAATTATACATAGACTCAGCATAAAAGATAACATCATGACGGGTTCACTACCCTCATACATGAAACTAAACATCATGACACGTACAACTACATCCATACATCATACTCATGACGAAGATGATACTCTAACGATCTACTGCTCGGCTGGTGCTGCTGCAGGCTCCTCTCCTGGGCTGGACTCAGACCCTGAACTGATAGTGGAGACCTCCGGATTAAAAGAAATGCGATGACGCTGCCTCGAGGACTCTCCCTCAGGGGCAGGTGCGGGACGGGATCTAAGAATAGGAGTTGCAGGAGTAGCGACAAGGGAAGACCACGCAGCAGGAGCACTATGAGGGGTCACTGCCAAAGGGTTGGTGGTACCCTGGGTGGTCACCGGGGTACTAGAAGTGGGAGGAACGTATGGAGTGAAACCGACAGTGGGTAAGGGTTCCTATTCTGAGCCGCGGCAAGGGCTATCCGAGCTCGGGTTAGCTCTCGGGCTAACTCATAGATCAAGAGATAAGTGGCAGTGATATAGCGAGAAAGGTGGCTAGAAGGACGATCGCACACCAGATCAATAAGAGGGAAGAGAATACGCCCATTTTCGTGTAGATATGGGTAGTAGTAAAAACCTGGGTGGGTGTGCATGCGAACCTCATTATAGCGCAAGTCTACAAGAGCCTCGATAGTAGCAAACTAGACTGCCTGAGATGGGGTAGAAGCGAAACCACCCTTAGAGGAACAAGTGTAAGCGCCGGAAGGGGAACTGTGGTGTAGAGTGACCTCAGCATAATACTCATACAGCAAACCAACCAGCTGCTCTCGATACACCTGATACACTGGATCAGCACCCTCTGGGTAGAGTCGTCACCACATGTTCTGAAGCAGGTGCAGTGATGTGTATGGAGCTGGATCAGGATGGTACAAGATCGGAACTGGTGCCATCTACACTCACAATCACCATATGATTAGTAATAACAACAAATAAACATGCATGCAATGCAGCAATCAATTTCTATGACTACCGGCACTCAGACGCAACTATCTACCGTTCCACTAACGCACTAACAATCAAGCGTGTCCTACAATCAGCGCAGCTCTGATACCAAGCGTTATGGCACCCCGGCTCAGAGCAACCGGTTTACCTTGCATTGCCAGCCCAGCGATCAAGTCTTCTGGCAACACACAACAACATGGTACAGAAACAAGCGCTCTATTGATGCTAGCGGATACATAAGTCTGATATTACATCGAGATAAGAGGCCAAGCGGCACACACGGTGCAGCTGAATAGTATGTACATTATTTAATGAACACAAAGGGGCATCGATCATAAACTACGCAGCAGCGGAATAACGACAAAGTGGAACTCCATAGTACAGGGACACCGACGTGGACACGATGCTAGATGTGGGAAGCTCTCCATTCCGATCAGTCTTGCCTGAAAGCTGGCATGACACGCTAGGTCAGTACATTGAATGTACTTGCAAGCTCACAACAAACATAAGCACAATCATAAACAATATCATGACAATAAATCACATAGTTTTTGGGCCGAAGCTATCAACACTGCATGCCATGCATCAAACCGGCTCTTCCTCTGCACTATATTGGAAAAGACTCCATATGAGCTCCTAACTGGGAACAAGCCAAATGTCAAGTACTTTCGTGTATTTGGGTGCAAATGTTTCATCCTCAACAAAAGAGAACGGTTAGGAAAATTTCAATCCAAAACGATTGAGGGCATACTTGTTGGCTATGGATCAAACTCTCACGCCTATAGAGTCTACAACAAATCCAATGGATGTGTTGTAGAAACTTGTGACGTGGTGTTTGATGAATTTAATGGCTCCCATGGGGAGCAAGTTGATCTAAGTGATGCAGGTGAAGAAGATTCCTCTCAAGATATTTTGACTATGGAAGTTGGTGCTCTTCTTCCAATGGAACAAGAATCTCGTGATGATGAAGAATAAGATGGAGGTCTCACACATCATCAAACTCCTTCAACACCCATACCACCACAAACTCCTATTGTTCAACCGATGCCCTTAGTCCAAGTACAAAAGGATGATCAAGTTACTCTTCATGATAATCTTCAAGAACAAGATCATCATCAAGGGAAAGAACAAGAAAGTCAAATCATTGATGATGAACCTCAACAAATGCAATATGAACAAGAAGATCTTCCACCACACATTAATGATCCATATGTTGAGGATGTGGATGATGGACATGAAGTTGAACCTCGTGAAACCCTTACCTCCATCATGCCTCGAGTGGTCGGTCGTGTTGATGTTGACAAAATTCTCACCACCATATCGGAAGGTATAGAGTCACTCGTAAACATTTTACAAACTTTTGTGCTCACTTCTCGTTTGTGTATAGTGTTGAGCCCCTCAAGGTACAAGATGCATTGATGGACAATGATTGGCTCGTTGCTATGCAAGAAGAGTTGAACAGTTTTGAACACAACCAAGTGTGGTCGTTAGTCAAGAGGCCACCTACCGAGCACAACGTCATTGGAATAAAATGGATTTTCAAGAACAAACAAGATGAGAATGGTGTAATCATCCGCAACAAGGCAAGGTTAGTGGCACAAGGGTACTCACAAGTTGAAGGTTTGGACTTTGGTGAGACCTTTGCCCCTGTTGCCCGTCTTGAATCCATTCGCATCTTACTTGCTTATGCCGCTTTCAATGGCTTTACATTAGATCAAATGGATGTGAAGAGTGCTTTCCTTAACGGTCCTCTACAAGAATAAGTATATGTGTCACAACCACCTGGGTTCGTTGATCCCGATCACAAAGACTATGTGTACAAACTTCATAAGGCTTTGTATGGCCTCAAACAAGCACCTCGTGCTTGGTATGATCATTTAAAGAAGTTTTTACTCGATGATGGTTTTGTGAGAGGGGTGATCGATCCCACTCTTTTTACTAAGAGGGACAAGGTGATTTGATCTTATGCCAAATCTATGTAGATGATATCATTTTTGGTTCTCCTAACATTCATTTGTGCAAGAAGTTTGCGGCTTCAATGACCAAGAATTTTGAAATGTCACTCAATGCGGATTTGAAGTTCTTCCTCGGATTTCAAATTCAACAATTTCAAGAAGGAATTTTCTTGTCTCAAGCAAAATACCTCAAGGATATCCTAGAGAAGTTTGGTATGTCCGATGCTAGTCCATGTAAGACACCCATGCCAACCAAAATTAAACTCACTGAAGACACAAATGGTATCCCTTTCGACCCATCTAAATACCGCTCTATGATTGGTTCATTGCTTTATCTTTGTGCATCTAGACCAGACATCATGTTTAGTGTATGCATGTGTGCTAGATTTCAAGCTTCCCCTAGGGAAAGTCATCATAAGGCGGTTAAGCATATTCTTAGATACCTTGTTCACACCCCAAAGTTGGGTCTATGGTACCCCAAGGATGCTAAGTTTGATCTCATTGGGTACACGGATGCGGATTGGGCTGGAGACAAAATGGATCGTAAGTCCACCTCCGGTGCATGTCAGTTTCTTGGACGCTCCTTGGTAAGTTGGTCCTCGAAGAAACAAAATTGTATTGCCCTCTCTACCGCAGAAGCTGAATACATTGCAACCGCCAGTTGTGCAACTCAGTTACTATGGATGAGGCAAACTTTGAAGGATTACGGTATCACCTATAGACATGTGCCTCTTCTATGTGATAATGAAAGTGCCATCAATATTGCTGAGAACCCCAAGGATCATACCCGCACCAAGCACATTGATATTAGGTATCACTTCTTGAGAGATCATGTTGAAAAGGGTGATATTCACATTGATCACATTTGTACAGATTTGCAACTAGCAGATATTTTCACCAAACCATTGGATGAAGCAAGGTTTTGTTGACTTAGGCGTGAACTCGGTATCTTGGAGCTTGACAACATTATGTGAAATCTAGTACTCATCCATGCACTTACTTCATGTCTTGTCTAGATGTAGGCATGTATTTAGGGGGAGACATTCAACTCATGAGTTATCTCACCCTATATGATGCATAAATAAACCAAACACTCTCAAAGTTACTATGTTACAACTTTGTGACTTAGTACTTTAAATGATGGAGTTGTGATGTTGGGCACAAGGGTAAAATCTTCACAGTACCAACTCACGTATACTCAAACATGGTGGACTCGTCCATCGCCCTCTCTTAGAGAGGCTGGACTTATTCTCTTCTTCTTACTTTTGTTTTCTGTGTGTTTCTCCAGTGTTCTTTTTGTTCTCTATTAGAGTGTTCTCGTTGTTGCTCTTGTGCTTTGCCCCTAGCTCAGGTTCTACCCAAGACTCTCTCATCTCAAAACCATCTGATATTTGTCTAGTACACAAGCTTCAACTCATAACCATATAAATGTTGATGTGGTGTGTGGTGGTCTTGGGAGCTTTCGGACTCCATCCCTCTAGTTCTCAGGAGTTCAGAGAGGTTGTAATCTCTCTGGATATCTCGGAACTTCCGGGGTGTGCCCGGAACTTCTGGCCTTGCCCGGAACTTTTGGGCGTCACGGGTCGTGGGGCACTTATTAAGGTCAAGGGCTAACAAAGGGGTCTTTTCCCCCTTTCTCCTCTGTTCCATTGCTCTCCTTCCCTGCGGCGCCCCTCACCCTTCGACGACTTTCGGGGTGAGCTGCCGGCCCCCGGAACCTCTGGCTCCTTCTTCCCATTCATCGTCCTTGGAGGGGATCTGTCCTCTCCACCATCTCCATGGAGGAAGGTAACCTAAGCTTCTCTTTGTTCTCTCTAGATTCCTAGGGATTGTAGGCTACGCTTATGGTTCTAGAATAAATACAAACTTCACATCTCGAGTCCTGCATCCACTTTAGATTTGCAGCACTCCATGCCTTTCACTTCTCATTGGTTGATCTATGTCTGCCCCTGCTTAGCTTCGGCAGGAGCCCTACGACCATGCTCGTGCCCGGAACTTCCAGGAAGGACGGATCTTCCGGTCTCGCTAGGGTTTCCATGTTCGGGATGGGCCGGTACTTCCGTCGGCCAGAACTTCCGGGTTCCCCGGAACTTCCGGCTCCCGGAACTTCCGGCCTAAGCAGAGTTCTGTCAAATCTCCTCGACTAGTGAGATTCTTTGATTTTCTTTTTTGAGGCTTGTGTACTTATTCTGTCCCCATGCTATTCTCTCTCTCTCTCTCTCTCTCTCTCTCTCTCTGTCAGCAGGAGCATCTGGTTCGCGTGCTCACTCATCTAAGGTGTATGAACGGAAATCCAAAGCTAGGGTCAAGAAGACAACGACGGTTGTTTTGGGGCGTGAGAACATGTTTGACTGCCACCCAGAAGAAGATGTTGAGGCTGAAAATAGTGCATCTCCGACTGCTGCTCCCGTCCACTCCAAGAAGCAGAAGACTACTTCCAAGAAGGCCAAAGCACCAAATGTTAAACCTCCACCTCCTGAACCAGTCACCATGAAGGAAATGCCTGCACCGGAGTAGATTGCTCTGCGTCGAGTCAATCCCTATTGTCAAGACCGTGATCATGTGGCTGATTCCAAGTTTTGGACACTTTTCCAGCAACGTAACTATGAAGAGATTTTCTCTCAATTCGTCAACAAGTATGTCCTTCAGAAGAGTATCAACATTGCTCACTTTGACAAGACTCCAACAAATTCTGTTTACTTTGAGGGGCTCCAGAACATGTGTGTGAAGCTCAACCTCCTTCCACTCATGCACTTTCAACATGATGTGTCTCCGCCTCTTGTGGCTTAGTTCTATGCCACACTGCATTTTGGGACTGATATGCAGTGCACTCTTACTTGGATGAGTGGTGATGAGAAGTGTTCTGCTCCTTTCTCAGTGCTGGCCGGCCTTCTGGGCTATGAGTATACTGACATTATGGTTGACCGTGGCTACAAGATTCACGACAAAGGGGTCTACCAGGCTATTCACTTGGCTGATTTGTATCCTCCATCCAGAAAGGTTGGATCTGTTGGTGATCTCCTGCCTTTCTATGACATCATGCACCAAATCTTTCTAGAGATCCTTGCGGTCAAGGTGGGTGACAAGAACAAGATTTGTGGTCACCTCATCAACCTTCTTCACTACACTTGTCACAACTCCGAGCAGGGCCCCATTGATGTGATGGACTTTATGTGGCATGAGATGTACAGTGTGGTAATGAACCGAAAGGTTCCTATCTATGCTCCTTATATTACTACCTTGATTGCTGAGATTTCTCCTGAAGCATTTGCGGGTCAGCGTCTGACTGGACACTCCAGTGTTAACTTGCTTGTTAAGAAGGGCAAGGCAACTGCTCATGAGGGTGAGGATGAGGAGGAAAAGGAGCTACATGCTGGAGATTCCCACCGATTTGAGTTTTCTTCCCGCTCTCACACTCTTCATCGTGGGGAGCCAAGTGACACCGGGTCAAAGAAGAGAAACAAAATTTGGCACCTTCTCAAGAACATGTTTTGTCTACAGCAAGATATGCATAGGAAGCCGTGGGAGGAGCACAAGTCTAGGAAGGAGAGCATGAAGGCTCTTAAGGATGGTATGCATGCATCTGGGATGGATATTGCTCACGGCTCCGAGTCTCGTGTGACTTCTTTTGTGAGATACCAGTCCAAGTTTGCTCGGTTTGATGTTGAAGCCGACGATGAAGACTCCTCTCACCACCCTCATGGCTCCATGTCTTCTGGACAGTCGTCTGATGACCCTTCTGCGTCCCACTCCTAGGGGCAGTTTACGGATTCCTCCATCTTTCCTTTTTGCCATCTTGGTGACAACAGGGGGAGATGTTGTGGTGCTTGATAGGGCTTATCGCTTATCTTTGTTTATCTGCCTTTTTATGTTCCATTGATCCTTGAACCTTTGCTTTTATTTGCCTTCATTTGGATCTTAGCTTGCTATTTGAACCTATCTATGTTCTGTTAAATTACCTATCCATGTGTGAGAAACTTATGGCAAGGGGTTACATGGCATAGTCTATTTGCTCATATTGTGAGAACAAAGGTTAGTAAAGCGTTCTATGTCAATATATCATTCTTGTATGGGTACGCACAGTGATAGGGGGAGAATCCTTTAACCATGTCATTTCATTCAAATGCAATCTTAAATAAGGCATGGGTTGTGGGGGCGTACCTTCCTGTCATTGAAATTGCTCAATATTGTAGATACTTTATGAGTTTATCCCCTCAAGCATTGTTGTCATCCATGTCAAAAAGGGGGAGATTGAAAGTGCAATATAGCACTAAATTGTTTTTGACATCTATGACAACTTCATTTGTGTTTCTAACCACATGCTCTAAGTGTTAACAACCCTGATTAAGTCAAAGTGAAGCATGGATGGTTATTCCCTCTCTTATTGGAAAAAGGAAAAGCGGTGTGCTCAAGAAAAGAAGAAGTTTCATAAAGTTTTCTTATTTCTTGAGTCCTTAGGGCAGCCGCACTATTAAGAGGGGGTGCATCATAAAAACATCCAGGGAATCAACTTACCTTCTCACACTGATCCAAAAATCTTAGTGGCATGTTTCTGTTCAGGATGGAACTTCTGGGACGACCGAAACTTCCGGGGACCGGAAGGTCCGCGAAGCTTCCGGGGTACCCAGAAAAACTGCACTTTCGTGCAATCTCTCTGTGTAGCTCGGAACCTCTACGGAACTTCCGTCTGCCGAAACTTCCGGGGCGGCCGGAACTTCTGTCCCCTGTTTCTGCAGCTTCCGGGGTACAACTGAGTGGTGCAAACTCTCTGTGTATCCCGGAACCTGGCCGGAACTTCCGTCCATCGCCGGAACTTTCGGGCTATGCAGAAATCTACCTCCAACGGCCAGATTCCATCCCCACCTATAAATAGTCTTCTTCTTCCTCACGAAGAAGGCGACGACTCCATTTCTCTCACCTCCATTTTCAGACCTCGATTTCTTGGAGATCTCCCTCCTTAGCCAACCAAAGCTCTTGATCTTTTGAGAAGTAAAGGAGAAGTGCTTGATCTACACATTCACCAAAGCGAAAGTTGATTCCCCCTTTGGTTTTGTGGTGCATCTTGTTACTCTTGGAGGTTGGAGACTCCTAGGCGGTAGGAGTGCTCCGGTGAGGAATCGACCATTGTGATTACCCCCGGAAAAGTTTGTGAGGGTTTGGAGACCACCCCAAGGTCTACCACTAGTGGTTGAGAAACGCCTCCGTGGTGTTGTCTCAAAGGGAGAATAGGGTGAGCCTTCAAGGCGGTTGTGTGCCTTCGTGGTAACATCCACCTCTCTAACGGTGACTAGCTTCCCTCCAAGGAAGTGAACATCGGCATACATCCTCATCTCCCGGAGTTGCGGTTATTCCTAACCCTAACTTTCTACTTGTGGTTACTTGTCTCTTAGCACTTACTTACATCATATTGTGCTTGCTTATTTACGTGCTCATGTTACTTGCTTAGTACTTAGTACTCACTTGCAATTATTAGGCTCACCTTCATATTCCGCATTATTGCCTAAAATTGCTAAGTAATAATTAAAATTTGTAAGTGTACCTATTCACCCCCCCCCCCTCTAGGTCCACCTCGATCCTTTCAACTAGGCCCCACCAGTCAGGAGAGATGGGAGGGGGATATAAATAGAATGCAGCAGCGCTTCACCGGAGCTCGCGCCGATGAGGAGGGGTTCTTGGGCAAAGCTAGAGGGATAGGATTGAAGAGAGGGCTATGGCGCACTTGCCTGTACCCGTGGCATGACGAAAGACGGCCGGAGCTGCTCGCAATCAACCTTGCAAGCGGCAGCGGCAGTCGGGTCTTTCTGGAGAGGAAGAAGGCGACGGCGGGGGGCTATTCTAGGGGCTCTGCGGCTTCGGGTCGTCACCAGAGGGTCTCTAGGGACGCACCTAGGTGGTTGGTTGGGCTCCAGAAGCTCGGGAACGGGGTGGCTAAGCTACGGGGTCGCCGGCGAGCTCAGGTCGGGCACGGCGGCCAGAGGCCTGCGCGGCCGGGCTGCGGCTGTGCTGCATGTGTGTGCAGGTTGGATGGTGCGGTGGATGGCTCTGGGACGGAGAGGAGGGCTCAACTTATAGCCGAAGGGGGAAGGGGGTACTTGTCACCGCCAGAGTTCTCTGGAAGACAGCGACAGGCGACGAGGGGCGTCAGCGAGGGCGCGAGAGGCTTAGCAATCATGCAGAGGCTGTCCACGCTCACGGACGAGCACAAGGAGGAGGGGGAGAAGAAGATAGGGGCACGGGTGCACTATGGCTTTTGGCCGCGACGCGCCCGTTCTTGCTGCGGCGTCTCCGGCATCGGCGAGTGCCAGGTAGAGGTCAAGGGAGATGAGAATAAGGTGGTGGCGCGGTGCGGCAATCGTTGGTGAGCTCTGGCTCGGGCACGCGCCGAACAGAGGCACTGGCGCGATGCAGAGCGCGTCGAACGCATGCCAGGCCCCGTGTCCACACGCAGTCACCACCCTGGCATTGCCAAAACAACGCCCAAACACTGCCAAACCTTGTCTGGGCTAAAGTCCACACAGTGATAAGTCTAGGAAAGGTGAAAACTCAAACCTAGGCCGACCAGAAGTGACTCAAGCTTGCTGGGAAGTTTCTGGACAGAAACTTGGTCGCCAAGTTTGGCTAGCTTCTAGAAGGCCAGTAGGGCTTATCTCCTGGAGTTAAGGGTTTCTTAGGAGGATGTCTAGGTTCAAGAAAGATTAGCTCCAAAAGATTAAGGAAAAATGCACTTGCTGTACAAAGTGCATTTTTGGGCTAGAAAGGGAAAGATTTTCTGTAGCAAAAATATTACAAAAAGTCATGCAATATTTTTACTCGGGGAGGTGGGCCAAGGTTCAAAGAAAATTCAGGAATTATCTCAAGAGTTTTGGAGCTATAAAAATAGGGGTTTCTTTGGAGCTCTAATTTCTAAAATAAGCTTTCAGAAAGAAAATGAATGTTTTTACTTATGAAAAATATTCAATGGGCCATTCTAGGTTTTTAGAGAGAAATGGAGTTGGATGAGATGCAGATGGGTCACTTGGGTGAAAGTCAAGGGCATGCCCAATTGACAAGTCCATTTGAATTGATTCAAAAACTCAAATCCAAGGCAAAGGCAAATCAAGTCCGGAAAAAGAGAGAAGGCAAAAACCAGGCTGTCACACAAAGATGCCCGGGGCGACGTCCCAAGGAGAGTGCTAGAAGCTTGCTTTCTTCCCATCCCCAATCGCAATTGTTGTCGCGGCATAGAAGAGCTCTCTGTCTTCATCATCACACGGTATTTCAAGGCCCACCCAAGCCCTCTATGGGTCGACCCAAGTAAACCAGAGCCACCGCAGCTTAAGAGCATGGACGAACTTGTCAATAGTAAGGATTCCAAAACCTCCAAGATTTGTAGTCCAACAACCCATTTTCCAGTTCACTTTGCATTTGCCTCCCAACACCTGATCAGCTCCCACCCAAAGGAAGGCCCGTTGAATCTTAATAATACTTTATTTTGTTCATGTAGGCACATCAAGCGCGGTGATGTGGTAGATCACAAGAGATGTCAATACCGATTTGACCAGCATAGTCCGGCTTGCCAAGTTGATGTTGTTCACTTGCCAAGGTGGAAGTTTGGATGCCACTTTGTCCACCAGCAACTGACAGTCAGCCTTCTTCAGGCTATCTATAGAAAGCGGAAGACCCAAATAACGCATTGGAAATCCATTCCTAGTGGCTAGGAAGCTCTGAAGAATATCATCTAAGTCCAAATTGGCATAGTGGATTGGGGCGATGATGCTTTTAAGAGGATTGGCCACCAGACCCGTGGCCTCCCTAAAATCATCAGAATCTTTGTTAGCTGTTGAATATCTTCTTTGATGGGAATGAAAAAGATGGATGCGTCATCTACATAAAGAGAGGTTCGCATGCATGTAGCATGACCTATTAACCGGTGTATGAGGTCTTGCTCAATAGCTTTAGCGAGCAGTTGCTGTAGGGGGTCAATGGCTAGGATGAATAACAATGGGGAGAGTGGGTCACCCTGACGTAGGCCCTTCCCTAGCCTAATTGGGTCTCCAGGTATGCCATTCAGCAGCACTCGCAACGAAGACGAGGCCCAAAGCGCTGCAATCCAATATCTGAATTTAGGAGGGAAGCCCAAGCGTTGCAATAAGTCCAGCAAGTAGTCCCAACGGATTGAATCAAAAGCTTTATTGATATCTAGCTTGAGGAGAGGAGCTGGAGTTGGTGTAGGTGTCTTACAAAGACACGGATGAACATGAAGTTGTCATGGATGCTTCTGGTCTTGATGAATGCACTTTGGGCCTTGGAAACAAGACCTTTCCTGAATGGTGCTAGTCGCATGGACAAAATCTAGGCAATGATCTTTGCGAAGACAGGGATCAGAATGATGGGACAAAAATCCAAAATATCCTCCGCCCCTTCTTTTTTTGGTAGTAGCACAACGTTTGCCGAATTTAACCAGTGGAGGTTGGCGGTGTGCAGATTTGGAAATGAGTTGATAGCACACATCATATAAACCTTAATTATCTCCCAAAATGATTTGAAGAAAGCACCTACGAACCCATCCAGGTCGGGTGCCTTATTCCCAAGTAGTTGTGAAATGGCAGCCAAAACCTCCTCCCCGGTAAAATTATCTCCTAGACTAGACAGATCAGTGTGCTCAAAATGCAAAGCCTGCCAGTTAAAATCCCACGACCGCCTTGTGCCCCTCTGCAGAATCGTCTTGAAGTGTTCCTGAGCCACATTTTTCATCTCGTGTGAGGTGACCCATCCAGGGCCAGATTTTAGTCTATGGATGAATTTTTTTTGCTCATCTCGCATTGACTCAAAGGGAAGAATTTTGTATTGGCGTCTTGTAACGCCCCGGATTCGATGTGCCAGGTGTCCGCCAGTTATCCGCCGTCGTTGCCATGTCGTTTTCTTGCGCGTTGCATTTTATCATGTCATCATGTGCATTGCATTGCATACGTGTTCGTCTCATGCATCCGAGCATTTTTCCCATTGTCCGTTTTGCAATCCGGCACTCCTATGTCCTCCGGCGTTCCCCTTTTGTCTCTCGCTGTGAGAGGGTGTTAAACTTTCTCGGAATGGCCCGAGGTTTGCCAAGCGGCCTTGGTATACCACCGGTAGACCGCCTGTCAAGTTTCGTGCCATTTGGAGGTCATTTGATACTCCAACGGTTAACTGCGTAGCCCGAAACCCCCCCTTTCTCTTTGCAGCCCAACACCCTTCCAAAGTGGCCCAAAACCCATCTAACTCCCCTCCATGCTCTCAGTCGTTCGATCCCGATCGTGTGGGCGAAAACCGTGCCTCATTTGGAGTCTCCTAGCTCCCTCTACCTATATAAACACCTCCCCCTCCGAAATTCGCGGTCTAATCCTTCCCGAAACCCTAGCCCCGCTCCCTCTCCGCCGCCGGACATGTCCGGACGGAGCCGGACACGTCTGCGCCGGCCGCCGCAGCCACTCCCCTCTCGCCACGTGTCGCCGCTGCCATCCCACCGCACGCCGCCGCCTGGGGCCCAGATCCGGCCCGCCCCGGGTCGAACCGGGCCGCGCCGGGCCTATCTCCGCCGCCTCGCCACCCGGTGCCGCCTCCCCCGCCGCCAGCGTTCTCCGCCACCGCGCAGCCCTCGCCGGCCGCCGCCTGGGTCCCCCGCCGCCGACTCGCCGACCCTCGCCGCCGGAGCGGTGCTCCTTCGCCCGCACCGCCGCCCGTGCCCCGGCGCCGCCTTCGCCTTCGCTGAACCCTCGCCCGTGCCCCGGCCTCCCCCGCCGCCAGCGTTCTCCTCCGCCGCGTGGCCTCCGCCTCCCCGCCGCCAGCCGACGCGCCTCTTTGCCCGTCCTCCGCAACCGTCGCCCAGAGCTCCTCCGCGCCGGGATCCCGCCGTCCTTCGCCGCGTCGTCGTCTCCCTCGCCGGATCCGGCCGACCCCGCCCTTCTCCGGCCATCGCTGTTGCTTCTCCGGCGAGATCCGGTGGATCGGGATGAGATCCACCGGGATCTCAACCAAACGCAACGTCTCGCGTCCCCGGATCCCTTCGTCCCACTCGCCTCCGTCCCGGGTTGACTTTTCGAAGTGGTATAATTTTGCTAAGTCCCTGTTATTATTTACATTATCATGCCCTATTCATCGCATCATATCTCCATGCATACTGCTCCGTTTTGTGCATGTAATATGTCAAATTGTTCGTCTCGACGAGTACTTCATTTCATTCCATTGCATCATGTTCATTTGAGTCCATCTTAATGCCTGAATCATCATTGCAAGAGTGCTTCATAATGTTAGTTCCTGTTTCTTAACAGAACATGCTCATTTGTCATTTTTGCCATGTTTGATGTGTGCATCCTATGAGGTTGATGTCTACATGTGTTTTGATCTATGCCATGTCTGCTTTACAGAGGTGCTTACCATGTATTTTTGTGATCAATGTGGTGACTAGCACAAGCATGCAAACTAGGCTTCGTAATGTTGCTGTTTTTAGTCCCTGTTCTGCTGTTATTTTGATGCCATGTAAACATGATGCTACAGAGAGATCCATGCATATTTTGAGATACTTCAGTAAGGATGTTTTGAACATATGGTTTTTCTCTAGCTATTCATGCCCCTTTTTGCAATTATGGAGTAGTCTAGCATGTCATTTTCGTGCTCTACTTTTGCTACAAAATGTTTCCTGGCAGATTGTTTACATGTTATTCAATTTTGCCAAGGTTGTTGTAGTTGGTCATTGCATGCTATGAACTTGTTCTTGCCTTGGTTTGTTTCATAAACATGTCTTCTTGCTGATGCTATGCTTATCTTGTCATGCAATGACTTGTGGTGAGTGAATCAAGCTTGTTAAGTAGGGTACTTGATGTTACTGTTTTGCTAGGCTGAATCTGTTATTTCGTGATGCTATGTAAAGCTGCTGCTACAAATCATTCTATGCATAATCTGGAGATGTTCACTAAGGGTGTTTTGTTCACATGTCATGCTCTATCCATCCATGCCCCGGTTGCATTTATGGTCTGCTGTAGCTTGTTGTAATCTTGCTCCAGAGTTGCTAAATAATGTTGCTGTCAGCCTGTTAACATTAAGTTCAGTTGTTGCCATGATTGTTGTTAGTGATCCATGTACCCTATGAACTTGCTCTTGCCATGCTTAGCTTTATAAACATGTCTTCTTACTGGTTGGTTGCCTTGCCATGCCATGTTCTGCTCTGTAGTGAGTTGCACAAGCTCATCAACATGCCTACTTATCGTTGTTCCTGCCATGTTTAAATCTGTAATATAACTTGTCATGTTTACATGGGTGCCATCATATTTTCTGATCCTTTTTGGCTCATGGTCAGTAAAGGACATTTGATCTATGCATTTAGTAGATTCATGCCATGCCTTTGTTTGCCATGATAAGTTCTTGTAACATGTTGTTTGATAGCTCTAAACATTGCAACCTGATGTTATTTTCTGCTAAGTCTGAACTGATATTATTTGCAATCTTGCCATGTGTGTTTGAGCATGTTCTAGTGATTTCTGGAGATAGCTCAGTGTTCATGTTTTGTTGTGCTTTACCTGTACATCATGCCCATGTCTTTTGTTTTCATGTTGAGATGATGTAGCATGTTGTTTTGATGCTTGCAATATGCCTAGTTGCTGTTTTGGACAGATTGTTGTTATGACTTGTATAGAGTGTATGTGTTGCACCGTTGCTCCGTTTTGAGTGTGCTCTATATGAAACTTGCTTAGACTTGCATGTAGTTTCATATTATCATGTTGCATCCATGTTTTGAGGTGTTTTCTTGATGTTTGGGTGCATTTTGCATCAATGCCATGTTGATCTTGTTTTGCTCATATCTTCTAGGCCGTAGCTCCGAATTAAATGAACTTTATATGTAACTTGACTAGAATCTCGTGTAGATCATCTTGGTGCATTTTAACTTGCTGTTTAACAACTTGAACATAAGGTTTATTCAGATCTGGACCAATTTCGAAATTTGCATATGAGGACTTACCGAATTATTATATGTTGTTTCCGGCCTCATTTAAACTTGCCTTGATATGTTGCTCTTGTTTGCATCATCCCTTGCCATGAGTAGCTTCATGTAGTCTTATCTTGCATCATACTTGTTTGTGCATCATGTCGTGTTCATGTGTGGTGTGTTTACTATGTTGTGTGCTTCTTCTCGATAGTTCCCGTTTTGTTGCGATCGTGAGGATTCGTTCGTCTATGCTTGGTTCGTCTTCGTGGCTTCATCTTCTTCATGGACTCGTTCTTCTTCCTTGCGGGATTTCAGGCAAGATGACCGCTACCCTGGATCTCACTACTATCATTGCTATGCTAGTTGCTTCGTTCTATCGCTATGCTGCGTTACCTATCTTTTGCTCCTCAAGCCTCCCATATTGCCATGAACCTCTAACCTTTGACACCCTTCCTAGCAAACCGTTGCTTGGCTATGTTACCGCTTTGCTCAGCCCCTCTTATAGCGTTGTTAGTTGCAGGTGAAGTTGAAGATTGCTCCATGGTGGACAGGATAATGTTGGGATATCACAATATCTCTTATTTAATTAATGCATCTATATATTTGGTAAAGGGTGGAAGGCTCGGCCTTATGCCTGGTGCTTTGTTCCACTCTTGCCGCCCTAGTTTCCGTCATACCGGTGTTATGTTCCTAGATTTTGCGTTCCTTGCGCGGTTGGGTGATTTATGGGACCCCCTGGATAGTTCGCTTTGAATAAAACTCCTCCAGCAAGGCCCAACCTTGGTTTTACCATTTGCCTCACCACCACCTATATTTCCCTTGGGAGTAATTAACCCAAGGGTCATCTTATTTTAGCCCCCCCCGGGCCAATGCTTGTCTAAGTGTTGGTCCAAATTAGAGCACCGTGCGGGACCATCCCTTGGCAACTTGGGTTACGTCGGTTCCTGTATGCTTCGCTCATCCGGTGTGCCCTGAGAACGAGATATCTGCAGCTCCTATCGGGATTTGTCGGCACAGCGGGCGGTCTTGCTGGTCTTGTTTTACCATTGTCGAAATGTCTTATAAACCGGGATTCCGAGTCTGATCGGGTCTTCCTGGGAGAAGGTATATCCTTCGTTGATCGCGAGAGCTTATCATGGGCTAAGTTGGGACACCCCTGCAGGGTATAAACTTTCGAAAGACGTGCCCGCGGTTATGCGGCAGATGGGAATTTGTTAATGTCCGGTTGTAGATAACTTGACACCAGATCTGAATTAAAACGCATAAACCATGTGTGTAGCCGTGATGGTCTCTTTTCGGCGGAGTCCGGGAAGTGAACACGGTTTTGGGTTATGTGTGACGTAAGTAGGAGTTCAGGATCACTTCTTGATCATTACTAGTTGACGACCGTTCCTTTGCTTCTCTTCTCGCTCTTATTTGCATATGTTAGCCACCATATTATGCTTAGTCGCTGCTGCAACCTCACCATTTATCCATTCCTTTACCCATTAAGCTTTGCTAGTCTTGATACCCATGGTAATGGGATTGTTGAGTCCTCATGGCTCACAGATTACTACAACAACAGTTGCAGGTACAGGTTTTGCGATGATCATGACGCGAGAGCGATGCTTGCTTATTTTGGAGTGCTTCTTCTGCTTCTTCTTCGATCAGGGGATAAGTTCCAGGTCGGCAGCCTGGGCTAGTAGGGTGGATGTCGTTTGAGCTTTTGTTTGTGTTTCATCCGTAGTCGGATGATGCTCTTATGTATTGTGATGTTGTATTTGTGGGGCATTTTATGCCTCTTGTATGTATCCCCATCTATTATGTAATGTTGATGTAATGATATCCACCTTGCAAAAGCGTCTTCAAGATGCGCTTCTATCCTTGGTGGGACCTTCGAGTCTCTTTAGGATAGGGTCGCATCTTGGGCGTGACACGTCTCCTTCTTTAAATTTTTTGATCCCGGCACATTATTTTTTTCCTCGCTCTTACTAGTGTCGCCAACCCTATAATCTTCCTTTTGAACCCTACATGGAGGCTGGCCTCCTTTGGGGATAGTAGGCGGTTGTCCTGGGCAATGTCCAGATGCAGAATAACTTGTAGACCCATATGCAGTTGAATCTTTGTGTCTGATAAAAGCCGCTTGCTCCGACACTTTAGCATGAACGCCGTTTTTTTGAAGTTTGTGGAATAGAACCTGACATGGCTCAGAGTGATCGGAAGGGGCATACCAAGCCTGTTGTACGACTTAACGGAAACAAGGCATCGTTAACCAAATTTTTTTGAAACGGAATGTGTTTGGGCGTTTTGGACCAAGGTCTTGAGCAAGCAGAAGCGGGCAGTGGTCTGAGAGGGAGGAAGACAGAGCATGAATGATGTGCACATCAAAAGAGATATCCCAGTCTGAGTTGCAAAAAAAGGAATCAAGCTTGGATAGAGTTGGATTTTGACGCTCGTTACTCCAAGTGAAACGATGATTTTGCAAATGAATCTCTTTGAGCTCTCCGTTCGACAGAGCTTCCCGGAATTTATTGATCCTACTCATGTTGAAGTTTGGATTGTTTTTGCCTCTAGCTCTGTAGATCTGGTTGAAATCACCGCAAAAGAGCCATTTATCTCCCGTTGGAGGCTTCAGCGCTAGAAGCTCTGCATAGAAAGCCTCATTTCTATTGGATGTCGCCAGGCCATACACCTTGTGATTAGGAAGTTGTCATTTGATGCCAGGATCAGCACCCTAGCTGGTAGGAAGAATTCCTCCACTACAAAGCTAGAGCATTGCACCACTGTGTCGTCCCACAGGAGGAGGATGCCACCCTAGTTCCAGTCGCCGGACACGCACTACAAAAAAATACACTTACGTGATGATACATGTTTGTCACAGTAGGTCACATTTTCTGCCATGCATGTACGTCCATGACGATTTTATGACAGAATCAAGATAGTCATACATGTGTTGTCGTAGAAGTGTTCCATGGCATTGCCAAAATTATCATCACGGAAGTGTCCACTTTAATGACGATAAATGGCGCGTCATGGAAGTGCTTTCGTCAAGGGTAACCGACACATGGCATCCACCGTAACGGGTCGCCGTTAAGCTATCGGGTTGCGGTTTGGATCCGATAACCCGTTAACAGCCCCAACCAATGAGGATTTTCCACGTGTAAAATTCTCATTCGCCGGAGGATCCACGTGTCGGCTCAGCATTCGGACAGATGTCATCCACTCATAGTACGGGAGGCGCCTATGATATCTCTACACATGGCAAGGCCCAACAGTAGCACATTCCAGTGAAAAAGGTCGGCCCAGTAAAAATTAGCAGGCCGGCCCATATAAGGCCTACTTGTGTCACGTGCATTTAAGCCCATGGCCCATACGAGATGTGCCAATTCGGCCCGTCAACGGCTCGTTAATGATTTGACACCATTCCAGCCCATCGTCAGTTCGAGCCCGTTAGTAGCCCGCTGTATATTTGGGCTCAATTTCGGTCGATGTGGTTTCGTCCTGTTAATGGCCCATTAAAGGGATGGGCCAATTTTCAGGATGTACGTCTGTCGGCCTTTTAGCGACCCATTTAAGTGTTGGGCCAATTTCTGGCCCGGTGTGTCTTTCATCCTGTTAAAGGCCCATAACTGAGTTGGGCCATGATACGTCTCCAACGTATCTATAATTTCTGATTGTTCCATGCTATTATATTATCTGCTTTGGATGTCTTATATGCATTTATATGCTATTTTATGTTATTTTTGGTACTAACCTATTAACCTAGAGCCAGTGCCAGTTCTTGTTTTCCCCTGTTTTTGAGTTTCGCACAAAAGGAATACCAAACGGAGTCCAAACAGAATGAAACCTTCGTGATGATCTTTCTTGTACCAGAACAAAACCATGAGACTTGGAGATGAAGTCGGAGGAGCCACGAGGCGGCCACAAGGATGGAGGGCGCGCCCCACCCTTGTAGGCCCCTCGTGCACCTCCTGACCTAATTCTTTCGCCTATATATTCCCATATATCCCCAAACCACAAGAACCATCCACAAAAACACTTTTCCACCGCTGCAACTTTCTGTACCCGTGAGATCCCATCTAGGGACCTTTTCCGACACCCTTCCGGAGGAGGATTCGATAAGGGAGGGCGTCTACATCAACTCTATTGCCGTTCCGATGAAGCATGAGTAGTTTACCACAGACACACGGGTCCATAGCTAGTAGCTAGATGGCTTCTTCTCTCTCTTTGATTCTCAATACCATGTTATCCTCGATGTTCTTGGAGATCTATTCGATGTAATACTTTTTTGCGGTGTGTTTGCCGAGATCCGATGAATTGTGGATTTATGATCAGCTTATCTATGAATATTATTTGAACTTGCGGTGTCCTTTCCCAGTAACAGTAGGGGCAGCAAGGCACGTATTGTATTGTTGCCATCGAGGATAAAAAGATGAGGTTTCCATCATATTGCTTGAGTTAATTCTACTACATCATGTCATCTTACTTAATGCGTTACTCCGTTCTTTATGAACTTAATACTCTAGATGCATGTTGGATAGCGGTCGATGTTTTGAGTAATAGTAGTAGATGCAGAATTGATTCGGTCTACTTGACACAGACGTGATGCCTATATTCATGATCATTGTCTTAGATATCATCATAACTTTGCACTTTTCTATCAATTGCTCGGCAGTAATTTGTTCACCTACCGTATTATTTGCGATCTTGAGAGAAGCCTCTAGTGAAACCTATGCCCCTCGGGTCTATTTTCCTTCATATAAGTTTCCGATCTACAATATTAGTTTCCGATCTACTATTTTTCAATCTTTTACTTTCCGATCTATAAACCAAAAATACCAAAAAAAATTGCTTTATCATTTATCTATCTCTATCGGATCTCACTTTTGTAAGTAACCGTGAACGGATTGACAACCCCTTTATCGCGTTGGGTGCAAGTTGTTTGATTGTTTGTGCAGGTATTTGGTGATTTGTGCATCGTCTCCTACTAGATTGATACCTTGGTTCTCAAACTGAGGGAAATACTTATATCTACTTTGTTGTATCACCCTTTCCTCTTCAAGGGAAAAACCAACACAAGCTCAAGAAGTAGCAGGAAGAATTTCTGGCGCCGTTGCCGGGGAGATCTACGCCAAATCAAGACATACCAAGTACACATCATAAACTCTCATCTCTTGCATTACATTATTCGCCATTCGCCCCTCATTTTCCTCTCCCCCACTTCTAAAATGATTTTCAAAAGGATTTGCCCTTTTCTTTCGCCCTTCTTTCGTTCGATCTTGTGTTACCATGTGCCTTCTTTTTGCTTGCATCTTTGCTTGCTAAGAATTTATGGATCCCCATCCACTTTCTAATCTTTTTAAAGGATCCAATATGATGAACCAATTGCTAGTGAGTTTAGTGCACTAGAATACTTTATGGAGTTTTGTTTCAAATCCGTGAATCTGGAAATTATGATGAAGTGCTTTATAAAGTGATTCACGGTAGATCTTTGAATAAAAAGCATGATTGCAATGATGTTACTATAAATTCTATTAATGTCAATTGTGCTAATAATATGCAAAACCCTAAGCTTGGGGATGCTAATTTTGCTATGTCTACTACTTGTTGCAATGATCATGATTGGGGTGATTCTTCTTATGATCTTGAAAATTTATTTAAGCCCCATGATGAATATGAGATTAATAATAATGTTTGCAATAATATTGAAAGTGGGTTTGGAAGAGTGTCAACTTTAGATCCCACATATTTGGAGAATATTCAATCTTATGAAATTTGTGATAAAAGTTGGTTCGGAGAGGTCATGACTTTATTTTATGATAATCCCACTATTTCGGAAGAGTGTCAACTTTGCATGCATGTGGATCATGAAGAGAAAATTGTATGTGATAGATATATTGTTGAATTTGATTATGATCCTACATGTAATCATTATTAGAGAGGAAAATATGGTTGTAGAAACTTTCGTGTTACAAAATTACCTCCCGTTATGTTGAGATCGCTATTGTTTCTTTCTTCTTCCTTGCATATGGTGGTTTTTGCTTGTCTTGATTTGTTTTCTAATAAAATCCCTATGCATAGGAAGCATGTTAGACTTAAACTTCTTTGTCAAATTTTTTATGATGCTCTCTTTGTGTTTCAATTGTTATCTTTCATGTGGGCATCATTAAAATTAGCAATGCCTAGCTAAGGGCGTCAAACAATAGGGCTTGTTGGGAGGCAACCCAATTTTATTTTATGTTTTGCTTTTTAGGTTCTGTTTTGCAATAAGTAATTCATATAGACTCTGGTTATATGTGGTTTTGTGTTTTAATTAGTGTTTGTGCCAAGTAAGACCTTTGGGATGGCTTACGGTGATAGTTGTTTTGATCTTGCTGAAAAACAGAAATTTTTGCGCCCAGGAAAATAATTTTCATTTTTCACCAAAGCGTGTTTTTGAGTTGATTATTTTTGCAGAACATTAATAAACAAATTTCTTAGCTCATCCTAATGTTTCAGAATTTCTGGAGTTATAGAAGTATTCGAGAGTTACAGATTACTACAGACTGTCATGTTTTTGACAGAATCTGTTTTGTATGTGTTATTTGCTTATTTTGATGAATCTATGGGTATTATAGGGGGGTATGAACCATTGATAAGTTGGAATACAGTAGATATTACACCAATATAAATAAATAATGAGTTCACAATAGTACCAAAAGTGGTGATTTATTTTCTATACTAGCGAAGCTTATGAGATTTTCTGTTGAGTTTTGTGTTGTGAAGTTTTCAAGTTTTGGGTAAGGATTTGATGGACTATGGAATAAGGAGTGGCAAGAGACTAAGCTTTGGGATGCCCAAGGCACCCCAAGGTAATATTCAAGGACAACCAAGATCCTAATCTTGGGGATGCCCCGGAAGGCATCCCCTCTTTAGTCTTCGTCTATCGGTAAATTTACTTGAGGCTATATTTTTATTTACCACATGATATGTGTTTTGCTTGGAGTGTCTTGTATGATTTGAGTCTTTGCTTTTTAGTTGCCAAATAATCCTTGTTGTACACACCATTTGAGAGAGACACGCATGAATCGTGATTTATTAGAATACTCTATGTGCTTCACTTATATCTTTTGAGCTAGGCAATTTTGCTCTAGTGCTTCACTTATATCTTTTTAGAGCACGGTGCTGGTTTTATTTTATAGAAATTATTGAACTCTCATGCTTTACTTATATTATTTTGAGAGTCTTTAAACAGCATGGTAATTTTCTTTGGTTATAAATTTAGTCCTAATATGATAGGCATCCAAGAGGGATATAATAAAAACTTTCATATAATGTGCATTGAATACTATGAGAAGTTTGATTCCTTATGATTGTTTTGAGATATAAAGATGGTGATATTAGAGTTATGCTAGTGATTAATTGTGAATTTGAGAAATACTTGTGTTAAAGTTTGTGATTCCCATAGCATGCATGTATGGTGAACCGTTATGTGATGAAGTCGGAGCATGATTTATTTATTGATTGTCTTCCTTATGAGTGGTGGTTGGGGACGAGCGATGGTCTTTTCCTACCAATCTATCCCCCTAGGAGCATGCGTGTAGTACTTCATTTTGATAACTAATAGATTTTTGCAATAAGTATGTGGGTTCTTTATGACTAATGTTGAGTCCATGGATTATACGCACTCTCACCCTTCCACCATTGCTAGCCTCTCTAGTGCCGCACAACTTCCACCGATACCATAAACCCACCATATACCTTCCTTAAAACAGCCACCACACCTACCTATTATGGCATTTCCATAGCCATTCAGAGATATATTGCCATGCAACTTTCCATCGTTCTGTTTATTATGACACGCTTCATCATTGTCATATTGCTTTGCATGATCATGTAGTTGACATCGTATTTGTGGCAAAGCCACCGTTCATAATTCTTTCATACATGTCACTCTTGATTCATTGCACATCCCGGTACACCACCGGAGGCATTCACATAGAGTCATATTTTGTTCTAAGTATCGAGTTGTAATTGTTGAGTTGTAAGTAAATAAGTGTGATGATCTTCATTATTAGAGCACTGTCCCATGTGAGGAAAGGATGATGGAGACTATGATTCCCCCACAAGTCGGGATGAGACTCTAGACGAAAAAAGGCCAAAAAATTAGATAAGGCCCAAATAAAAAAATTAGAGAAAAGGGACAATGTTACTATCCTTTTACCACACTTATGCTTCAAAGTAGCACCATGATCTTCATGATAGAGAGTCTCATATGATGTCACTTTCATATACTAGTGGGAATTTTTCATTATAGAACTTGGCTTGTATATTCCAATGATGGGCTTCCTCAAATTGCCCTAGGTCTTCGTGAGCAAGCGAGTTGGATGCACACCCACTTAGTTTCTTTTTTAGCTTTCATAAACTTATAGCTCTAGTGCATCCATTGCATGGCAATTCCTACTCACTCACATTGATATTTATTGATGGGCAACCCCATAACCCGTTGATACGCCTAGTTGATGTGAGACTATCTCCTTCTTTTTGTCTTCTCCACAATCACCTTCTATTCCACCTATAGTGCTATGTCCATGGCTCACACTCATGTATTGCGTGAAAGTTGAAAAAGTTTGAGAACATAAAAAGTATGAAACAATTGCTTGGCTTGTCATCGGGGTTGTGCATGATTTGTGTGATGAAGATCGAGTATAGCCAGACTATATGATTTTGTAGGGATAAGCTTTCTTTGGCCATGTTATTTTGAGAAGACATAATTGCCTTGTTAGTATGCTTGAAGTATTATTGTTTTTATGTCAATATTAAAAAAAATTGAATCTTACGGATCTGAACATTTATGCCACAATAAATAAAATTACATAAATAAATATGTTAGTTAGAATTCCACATCAAAAATTCTATTTTTATCATTTACCTACTCGAGGATGAGCAGGAATTAAGCTTGTGTATGCTTGATACGTCTCCAACGTATCTATAATTTTTGATTGTTCCATGTTATTATATTATCTGCTTTGGATGTTTTAAATGCTATTTTATATTTTTTTGGGGACTAACCTATTAACCTAGAGCCCAGTGCCAGTTCTTGTTTTTCCCTTGTTTTTGAGTTTCGCAGAAAAGGAATACCAAATGGAGTCCAAACGGAATGAAACCTTCACGATGATCTTTCTTGGACCAGAAGAAAACTAGGAGACTTGAAGATGAAGTCGGAGGAGCCACGAGGAGTCCACAAGGACGGAGGGCGCGCCTAGGGGGTAGGGCGCGCCCCCACCCTTATGGGCCCCTCGTGCACCTCCTGAGCTAATTCTTTCGCCTATATATTCCCATATATCCCCAAACCACCAGAAGCATCCATGAAAACACTTTCCCACCGCCGCAACCTTTTGTACCCGCGAGATCCCATCTAGGGACCTTTTTTGGCACCCTGCCGGAGGTGGATTCAATCATGGAGGGCTTCTACATCAACTCTATTGCCCTTCCAATGAAGTGTCAGTAGTTTACCACAGATCTACGAGTCTATAGCTAGTAGCTAGATGGCTTCTTCTCTCTCTTTGATTCTCAATGTCATGTTCTCCTCGATGTTCTTGGATATCTATTTGATGTAATACTTTTTTGAGGTGTGTTTGCCGAGATCCGATGAATTGTGGATTTATGATCAGCTTATCTATGAATATTATTTGAGTCTTCTCTGAATTTTTTTGTGCATGATTTGATATCTTTGTAATTCTCTTCGAACTATCGGTTTGGTTTGGCCAACTAGATTGGTTTTTCTTGCAAATGGGGAAGTGCTTAGCTTTGGGTTCAATCTTGCGGTGTTCTTTCCCAGTGACAGTAGGGGCAGCAAGACACGTATTGTATTGTTGCCATCAAGGATAAAAAGATGGGGTTTTCATCATATTGCTTGAGTTAATTCCTCTACATCATGTCATCTCACTTAATGCGTTACTCCGTTCTTTATGAACTTAATACTCTAGATGCATGTTGGATAGCGGTCGATGTGTGGAGTAATAGTAGTAGATGCAGAATCGTTTCGGTCTACTTGACATAGACGTGATGCCTATATTCATGATCATTGCCTTAGATATCATCATAACTTTGCGCTTTTCCATCAATTGCTAGGCAGTAATTTGTTCACCCACCATATTATTTGCGATCTTGAGAGAAGCCTCTAGTGAAACCTATGGCCCCCGAGTCTATTTTCCTTCATATAAGTTTCCGATCTACAATATTAGTTTTTGATCTACTATTTTGCAATCTTTTACTTTCCGATCTATAAACCAAAATTACCAAAAATATTTACTTTATCGTTTACCTATCCCTATCAGATCTAACTTTTGCAAGGAACCTTGAAGGGATTGTCAACCCCTTTTATCGCGTTGGGTGCAAGTTGTTTGATTATTTGTGCAAGTATTCGGTGATTTCTGCGTTATCTCCTACTGGATTGATGCCATGGTTCTCAAACTGAGGGAAATACTTATCTCTACTTTACTGCATCACCCATTCCTCTTCAAGGGAAAAACCAACGCAAGCTCAAGAAGTTGCAGGCCATTTATAGTCAGACCTGAGTTTTGGCCTTTTAACGGCCCATGCTCTTCATGGTCCAATACCAGCCTGGTTTCTCCTTCGGCCTGCTAAAGGCCCACAACGCAGTTGGGCCATATATAGTACATCCTGACTTTCGGCCTCTTAGCGGCCCATGCTCTTCATGGTCTAGTACGAGCCCGATGTCTCTTTCGTCCTACTAAAGGCCCACAGTATAGTTGGGCCAAATGTAGCCCGGCCTTAGTATCGGCCTGTTAACGGCCCGTGAAATGAAATGGGCCCACCTGTTGCCCGCTTTGATGTCGTCCTGTTAACAACCCGGGAGTTAACAGGGTCGAGCATTAATTTTTGGCCTGGTTACGGCCCATTAACTTAATGGGCCCACTAAAGTTTGAACATGTCTATAGGCCCAACTAGATAATTTGAGCCCATTACAACAAGCAATTATGCACAGGACCAAAATCGATCAATCACCCAACAAAAAATTATGAAGACAAGAGGAAAGGTCAAGAGTGGGCACCTCCTCCTCCGGCTGTTCTCTTGATGCGTTCGATCAAATTTTTATGTTTGATCGGTTATCAAGATTGGGATAGCAATTTTGAGGTCCCCTCGAGTTCGAAATGGTATTTACCTTGAAGGTACATGGTTTGCAATTTTTTATACTATCATTAGTTAATAATGCTAGTTACCTTCAGACTTTTGTATTTGGTTTAATGTTGTGCATAGCTAGTATACCAATGCTGAAACTTGTTACCTTTACATTTTGTATTGTTAATGCTTATAGAAATATTCCAGTGCTAGCTTATGGAAATCTGTACAGTAAAATCATTGTACTATACCCCGTAATAAAAAACTACTCTACTATTGCACTAGCCTCTAGATTAATGTATATTTGTACTATTCGAATGGTGTTTCATTAGCGTATGGACATATATAAAGTGTGGCAAGCTTTCCCAGATATGTGCTCAAGAAAACTACTACCAGTTTTTCTAAATACTAGACGTTTGGGTACTTTAAATTGAACCGCAAAAACGTCTTATATTAAGGAACAGAGGGTGTAGAGTTCACTCAAATTATCCCGGTAAAGCTAGTCACACCTTTGTTAAAATTAATGTTCATTATGTTATCAGAGGAGGTCTGCATGTCTGTCTCTAATGCTTGTCGATTACATACCTGACATCATGATGTAAGTCATTTCTTTTTGGACAGTGTCACTGAATTGTCAAGGCGGTGATGGCATTTTATTTTAGTTGAACTACACAAAATATGCTTAAAAGAAGAGGAAAGGTTAGGAATGGTTCAGTTTTTAAGAAAATACTATGTATGCCTTCCGGACATCAGCCGCTATTGCCTTATTTATTCCTTCAAACAGGTGGTTAGAAACAGTCTTGCTGCCTTTTCCCATTAAGAATTTGGAATGCTTATATTTGTGAGTCTATGCTTCAACTAGTGCCACTTTTATAGTAATCACACTTTCAATATCTATGCAAACAGGGATGCTCGATTTTAGTGGAACTACACAAAAAGTCCAAATGATTCAACATTAGGAGCATGTTTTCTTCCAAACTGTTATATCCAATTGGTGGCACTATGAGCTATTCATTATGAAGGTACATGGTTTGCTACTATCTTGCTACTCTTTTTGTACTGTCATTAGATAGTAATATTAGTGGTTTGCATGTGAATTTATTGGCAGGGTGGACCTACATTGGGGTGCAGGACATGATTCAATGATTGGATGCTCAATTTCGGTTGTATAGATTTCACCTCTTCCATCACTGCGAACTTGGATAACCTTGGTCTGATGAAGAATAGGCGCTATATTTCTGCTCTGTACCAGCAAATCAATTCAGTACAAAATTGTCCAGGGCAAAACATGGCAGTATCATTGTCCGGTGCAAAACATGACAGATGCTAAGCGGAAGAGACATGTTTAAAACGAAAATACAAGGTGGGTATATGTTTACTAGCTGCTTGATATTTGTGTAAACAGATGTCTGCCCGTTACTATTTGGCAAACAAACAAAGTGACTGTAATTTTGGTGGAACTGCACAAGAGAATAGTAGTCACTCCATGCAATGCCATTTGAAAATAGACACGGAAAGATTGGATACTCACTTCATGGACTGCAAAAAAGTAGTACTGTACTATTTATTGGCCAACACTAGGTGCTTCATTGCTTTTGTCTGATTATACAATGGGCATCATTTTTCCTAAGTTAAAGTTTGTATTCCGAAAATAGTCTCGCCGTGTGATCGAGAGAAGACCAAATCATATTACAGTGGATGTTCCTCCATCATGTGTGGTTCATTCTCATGGTTCCAGCTGTTGGTGGAACCACTTGCGTTTGCAAGAGGAATTGTAGACTTCACAAACAAATTTGTCTTTCACTTTGTACTGAATGTTGGCCCAGAGAAGCATCCATGTTAGTAGGAAGAACATATATTGTTTCTATATCTTTACTTTTGGAGCTACATATTTGTATATGATCTGTGAATCATTGAGATGCATTAACATGTTGATCTTATGTATGGGAATCGTACTAGTTGGTTGTGAATTTGGGCTACTAATGTGTATTACAATGTCAGGCATGTGAGTCTCGTTTGAACATTTTGAACGGATCGGCTCTTACTACTGTGCACAGCATGATCCTTATTTTTGTGTTCTCGGTGTTTACAAGTTACTAGTAGTTCCTTATTTCTGTTCGCTCGGTGTTTACAAGTTACTGATCGATCACTAGCTAGCCTACTAATATGCTCCTGGCAGTTTTAGTTGCGACGCAAGATCCAAAGTGGCAGTTTTTTGAATAAAAATGCTTTCCTCTGAAGAAACTGACATGCTTTTCTGAAGAAAATGTCATGCGAATCTGAAGAAACTGCCAGCAAAAACGTTCACAAATGCATTATCTCCCAGCGAACATTCATCCGCTATTACGATCTTACACATACACTATCCGACCGACTCGATCCTACGCGAATAACCAGCGGATCACGCAGGTACTCATCTGGATGAATCGAGCGCACTCGTTTGACCGCCATGCTGACGTGCGACCCAGCACGGACGGGACGGACCACTGACAGGACGGGACGGGACGGGACAACACAGTCATAATTTCAGTTTTTGTAGTTTTCCACGGCAAGCAGGCACGCTAAGCCATGCCTGCTTATGCATTGAATTCTGATGACCGCGATGACTGTCGTGTTTCCTTCGACACGCTGGTTCACCTACCTTCCGCCTATAATTACTGGCTCCCGGCATTCTCCGATGGCACCATCACCCAACTCGCCCTATCCTCATAAGCCCCCACTGGCCCGACGTCGCTCACCACTTGTCCTCGCTCTCGCCACGTCCGTCATGCCCCCGCATGTCCGCAATAGGCAACGCCGGAGACGGTCACCGCCGGAACTAGTGTTCGGTTTTTCACCAGAAGGCAGACGGGGGGGAGGAGGCATTCTATCGATCTTTAGATGGTAATGCGGAGTATGAGGACTTGTTGGAACGCGGCCGCCTGGCGGAGGAGCAGCGTATCGCCGATTTGTGCCATAAGCGGGGCATGGAGTAGCAGCGCACCGACGCTCTGAGTCGCGAGCACAGCGCCCGCAACTGGACCGACTATGTGGATGTCGGTGAAGGAAATATGCCCTAGAGGCAATAATAAAGTTGCTATTTGTATTTCCTTATATCAGGATAAATGTTTATTATTCATGCTAGAATTGTATTAACCGAAAACTTAGTACATGTGTGAATACATAGACAAAACATAGTGTCCCTAGTATGCCTCTACTTGACTAGCTCGTTTATCAAAAATGGTTATGTTTCCTAACATAGACATGTGTTGTCATTTGATGAACGGGGTCACATCATTAGGATAATGATGTGATGGACAAGACCCTCCGTTAGCTTAGCATTATGATCGTTACAGTTTCATTGCTACTACTTTCTTCATGACTTATACATGTTCCTCAGACTATGAGATTATGAAACTCCCGAATACCGGAGGAACACCTTGTGTGCTATCAAATGTCACAATGTAACTGGGTGATTATAAAGATGCTCTACAAGTGTCTCCGAAGGTGTTTGTTGGGTTGGCATAGATCGAGATTAGTATTTGTCACTCTGTGTTTCGGAGAGGTATCTCTGGGCCCTCTCGGTAATGCTCATCACTATAAGCCTTGCAAGCAATGTGACTAATGAGTTAGTTGCGGGATGAAGTATTACAGAATGAGTAAAGAGACCTGCCAGTAACAAGATTGAACTAGGTATGATGATACCGATGATCAAATCTCGGGCAAGTAACATAACGATGACAAAGGGAACAACGTATGTTGTCATGCGGTTTGACCGATAAAGATCTTCGTAGAATATGTAGGAGCCAATATGAGCATCCAGGTTCCGCTATTGGTTATTGATCAAAGATGTGTCTCGATCATGTCTACATAGTTCTCGAACCCGTAGGGTCTGCACGCTTAACGTTCGATGACGATTTGTATTATGAGTTATGTGTTTTTGATGACCGAAGTTTGTTCGGAGTCCCAGATGAGATCACGGACATGGCGTGGAGTGTAGAAATGGTCCAGACATAAAGATCGATATATTTGAAGGCTATGTTTGGACACCGGAAAGGTTTCGGAAGAGTTCGGGAATTTTTCAAAGTACAGGGAGGTTACCGGACCGCCCCCCCCCCCCCCCCCCCCCGGTATTAATGGGCCTTATGGGCTTTAGTGGAAAGGGAGAGGAGGGCCGCAGGGTGGCCGCCCCCCACCCCCCACCCCATGGCTGGTCTGAATTGGACTAGGAGGGGGCGACACCCCCCCTCTTTCCTTCTCCCTCTCCACCTCTTTCCCTCTCTCCCTCTCTTGGGAAAGGAAGGGGACTCCAACTAGAATTGGGAATCCTAGTTGGACCCCCCCTATAGGCGTGCCCCTCCTAGGTCGGCCTCCTCCTCCTCCCTCCTTTATATATGAGGGCAAGGGGGCACCCCAAAGCACAACAGTTGTTCTCTTAGCCGTGTGCGGTGCCCCTCTCCACAGTTTAACACCTCGGTCATATCGTCGTAGTGCTTAGGCGAAGCCCTGCACCGGTAACATCATCAACACTATCGCCACGCCATCATTCTGACGGAACTCTCCCTCGTTCTCAACTGGATCAAGAGCTCGAGGGACGTCATCATGCTGAACGTGTGCTGAACACGGAGGTGTCGTACGTTCGGTACTTGGATCGGTTGGATTGTGAAGACATTCGACTACATCAACCGCGTTACTAAACGCTTTCGCTTTCGGTCTACGAGGGTACGTGGAGACACTCTCTGGTCTCACGGTTATGCATCTCCTAGATAGATCTTGTATGATCGTAGGAAATTTTTTGAATTACTACGTTCTCTAACAGTCGGTTCCCGGCAAATAGCCCTGGAGGCTGTCAGCCTCGCACGCGTTCGCGACGCTGAATTTTACTACCAGCTCGTCAAGTGGGTTTCCCGCTTAGAAGCCGAAGCTTCGGTGGACCACGCCGGCATGGAAAGGTCCAACGCGCCCGAGCAACGCGCCCTATCGCACCTCTGTCAAGTCCGAGGCGAGGAGGAGGACGTCAGTGCCAGCGTTTAGCGTGTACCGCAGATGGCGGTCGGCATCGTCTAGTTAGCTAAGAGTAAGTTAGTACTTGTACACTACTAGAGTATTACTGGGAGTAGATAGTTAACTTGGCTATGATGGTTGTCAACATGGAAGTTCAGTACTCTATATCTGGATCACACCTGTTATTTTGCTCTGAATGTTGAACTTTCCGTTTGAACATATGGAATGGGCTGTTATTTTTTTAAATTGGTTGTATTTGTCCGCCACGGTTTTAGAGGTTGACTTGTGGTCCTACTAGGTTGACGCGTACACAATCAGGAGATGATTGTACGTGGAGAGGATGACAGCAGGGACCCACCAGGGTCATGGCAGTACGCAAGCAAGTTCCTCCTTATTTCAAGCCAAAAAAATGGTTCCTCCTAATGGATTTCTGACATCTGGGTCCCATGCCATTGTCAACGTAGTCAATAAACGAGAGAATTGCACAACGAGCGGCTGACACCAGGGACCCAGCAGCTCGCCCAGTTATTTTTGTTTTTGAGATGGAAGCAGTGTGTCAACAGGGTTGTGCAGGGCACTCTAACCTGTCTAGCCAGCCTTTTCTTTTATGTTTACCACAAGACCAGCCCAGTAGTTTTTTTCTTTCTGAAAATGGCTAGCAAAGTTTTTTTGTTCTTTTGCAGAATACCCAACCGAGGCCTACTTACTTTTGTCAGCCCTGCTGGGCTGCAAATCTTTCAAGACGAGGAGAGCTTTATTCGGCGTGCCCAGAAAATGAGCTATCAGTAATGAGAAATGGGATGTACATTTTTAAAACACATCAAACCGGCAATTAGTTTCAAATTTCTTTTTTTTTCATTTCAAGATTTTAAATTTCATTGATTTTTATGCGTGGACAATTATTTAGATTTTATATTGATATAAATTTATTATTAAAATTAGTTTGAATGTGAGTCAAAATTTCAGGATTAAAAAATGTTCGGACCGCACCAAAATATGCAAAATTTTCTATAATTTTTAACAGTGGCCGTAATATGGGCTGTAATGCTAACAAAAATAATATGGGCTCAAAAAACCTTAAGAATTAGCAAATGGACTGTAATTTATTAGAAATAATGGCAGATGGGTTGTATGTTGTTTTTCACAGATTTGAGGCTGACTTGTGCGGCTACTATAGGTTGACGCGTATGCTTTCCTAAAAAAGACGCACACGCTACGCCGTGTCAACTTAGTCAACGCATGAGAGCGGTGACTATTGGATGTCCATCCAATGGCCGTCATGCTTGTTCAATCTCTACTCTTCCTGCTCCAGCCGCTCAAACAAACGTCAGTGGGACTGCCTGCTCCCTCCTCCCGTGGCCGGCTATGTTGCCACGCAGGCCTCACCGCCCCACACTACTCCCATCGCTGGCCTGGCCATCCCTCTATTCACCCACACTTGTTGTTATTCTCCGTCGACGACAGACGAACCAGTAAACCCTCGTACTCCCCTCCATGTGGGAAACAACTGTCAAGTCTTCCCTGGCTCTATGTCGTTCCCTTCCTAAGTCTCGCCGTCGTCCACCGCCCTGGTGCTCTCGGCGCGGCGTGGTCAATGTGGTCAACGAACGACATCCATCGGAAGTGGACTGTACGTGGAGAGGCTGACAGCTGGGTCCACGGCCGCACACAAGGAAATGCCTCCTTATTGTGCGCAGAATAATGATTCCTCCACCTGACAGCTGGGACCCACCGGAAGGGCCTCTGTATTTCGCGAAAAAAATGTTCCCCCCGCTGATAGCTCACACCCACCAGCTATCACGCAAGGAAGTGTCTCCTTATTACGCACAAAAAATGAATACTTCTCCTGCTAACTGGGACCCACCATAGTGGGAGGCTAACTTATGGGCCTACTAAATTGACGCGGACGGAGGGCTTTGTCAACTTAGTCAATATGAACGATTCTAGCTCCAATGACCGTATGATGTCCATCAAACGGCCGTAGTGCTTCTTCAACCTCTGGTCTTCTTGCTCCAGCCGCCCAAACCAGCGTTGGTCGTGCCACCTGCTCCTGCCTCCCGTGGCCGGCTCTGCTGCTGTGTAGGCCTGACCGCCCCACCCTACTCCAACCTCTGGCCAGGCCATCCCTCTACTCACCCACAACCCCTGTTATTCTACCGTGACGGCAGCCTCACACCACAGTCAAACCAGTCAACCCTCATACTCCTCTTCGCGTGGGCATCCACTGCCGCATCTTCCCCGGCTCCACGTCGTCCCCTTCCTAGGCCTCGTCGTCGTCCACCATCTTGGTGCTCTCGGCGCGGCGTGGTCAATATGGTCAAGGAACGACTTCCATCGAAGGAGTACTGTAAGTGGAGAGGCTGACAGTTGGGTCCACGGCCGCAGCAAAGAAGTGCCTCCTTATTACGCGGAAAATAATGATTCCTCCACCTGACAGCAGGGACCCATCGGACCGGCCACCGTATTTCACGAAAAAAAGTTTTCCCCTGACTGTTGGGACCCACCAGCTACATCTTCGCACTTAAGGAAGTGCCTCCATATTATGGGAAAAAATATGATTTTCCCCCTAAGAGCTGGGACCCACTAGTTATATCTTCGCACGCAAGAAAGTGCCTCCTTACCTCCCTGACAGCTGGGACCCACCCGGTCAAACCGTACGTAGGATTGTCTGTCTGGTCGCGAATGTGTACGTACATACTGGTCGATCGGTCTGTCTGCAGGCTGCAGCGATGAACCGTGGTCGAGGAAGGAAGGGCACGTGTCGTATTAGAGGCGTGGGCGTAGCATGTCACGCAATCCCGTCTATATCGTGTACACATATGTACAACCAGGATGCAAGAAAGTAAATACGGCCATGTACGTACATACGGGCAGGGTCTCGAACGCCTACTCGCGCATATGTACGGCCAAGGCTCGTGTACATGGAGAGGCAGCGGAGAGCAGCGACGACGTCATGTTCATCGGCAACCAACCGGCTGGGTCGAAACAGAGAAACTACGTCGTGTTCATCGGGAGGTAACAAAATGCGTCCTGTTCATCGGGAGCCAACCGGCTTGGACGGAACGGCCGAAACGAGGCCTGGCGTACCGCGGGATGGTGGAAATGGCCTTCTGTTCGACCGCCTACAGTTAAAACAGGATCATGTTCACTGGGAGGGGTCTGGCGTACCGCAAAATGAAGGAAACACCCCGTTTCTCCTGTTGATCGGGAGGGGTGTGGCGTACCACAAAATGGAGGAAACGGACTTCTCTTCGACCTCCTACGGTCGAAACAGGGATCATGTTCATCGGGAGGGGTGTGGCTCACCGTAAAACGGGACTTCACGGGCTGCGCGGCGAGATGGCGACTCTACCATCGGAGAAACCGAATGGGCGGTGAGGCGAGAGGGGAGACAGTGCGTGCGAATTGTCGAGTGTGGTGATTGCAAGGAGCAAGGAGAGTTAGAGACGTCATGTCGTCTCCCGCGCTTCCCACGCATGGCTCGAGCGAGACAGACTCTTAAAAATTTGCCGATTCGGCCGTTCGTCCAGAGCTCTCAGCCAGCTCTGAGATTCATGCGGGCCAGATTTTAGATGCAGCCCAGGCAACCAAATGGCCCAGGCCGAATTCTGCACGCCCGAGCCTGGCTGGGCCTAATACAGCCTACCAAACGCATACATATTGTTTTCCAGGGATAGATAAACAACCGTTTCACCGGGTCTGCTGCTCTTTACTTCGCCAGCACTTGCCTTCGGAGCTAAGCATTGCAAGTTTGCAACGCATCCATCGCCGTCGCCGTCGCCATCGCACAGCCAGCGCTGCAGCGTACCGCGTCCGTCGCGTCGACACACAGCCCCACCGCTGCCGCGTACAGCGTCCGGCCCGTCCGTCGCCTATAGCTGTCGCGCTCGAGCCCCCGCAGATCACACGTCGCGCACAAAAACGGAATCCCTCTACCCCCACGTCGCTATAAAGTCCCGTCCCCAACTTCCCTCGATCAACATCGTTAGACTCACGGAATAGATCTGTTCTCTCTCAGACTCTCAGCAGCGGTTATCCGTCGTACGCTCCTCTCTCGGCTCAGCGCGCCCTCCGGACGCACGGCGGCGATGGCCGAGGCGGCGCAGGGCGGGGGGCTACGCGGCCGCGGCGTGCTGCTGGGCGGCGTCCAGGACGCGCCGGCGGGGCGGGAGAACGACCTCGCGACCATCAAGCTCGCACGCTTCGCCGTCGCCGAGCACAACACCAAGGCCGTAAGATCATCCCCACCCGATCAAGCCATCTGGCGTCTGATACGCGTAACTGTAACTGACTGATTAACCTGATGGTGAATTTTGTTGTGCGCAGAACGCGCTGCTGGAGTTCGAGAGGCTGGTGAAGGTGAGGCAGCAGGTGGTGGCCGGGTGCATGCACTACTTCACCATCGAGGTCAAGGAAGGCGGCGCCAAGAAGCTCTACGAGGCCAAGGTGTGGGAGAAGGCCTGGGAGAACTTCAAGCAGCTCCAGGAGTTCAAGCCGGCCGCCTGAAAAGATGTAAATAAATATGTTATGTGAGCTGAACCGCTGAAGCTTGTAGCTGGAGCCTATCAAAAAACATGCCAGCCTCACTGGATACTGGTGTAATATGATGAAATAAACCTGCTTCCTGCCTGATGTGTATGATTGATTCCCACAAGTATTTTGCTTGTTTGCACTTCACCTCCCACATAACTCGAAAGCTTGATGTCTTAATAACAAGATTGTTAATCACTAAAGCAAGTGAAAAATCCCACCTGGAAGAGAGAAATTCAGAAATAACACAAGATTGTTAATCACTAAAGCAAGTAAAAAATTCCACCTGGAAGAGGAAAAATCACAAATAACACAAGATTAGAAAAATCCCACTTGGAAGAGAAAATTCACAAATAACACAAGATTATTAATAACTAAATCAAGAGAAAAAATCCACCTGGAAGAGTGGAACCTCGTAAGAGCTAACATAAGCATTATGACATAGCATTTGATCTAAAAGCAACCATGATTTACAACCGGAGAACCTGTCTAGTTATATAGTTGCTACACTATATAGTTGCTACACAAAATACTAGCTACTACTGGCTATTGAGCAATCAACATATGTCACATCCTAAATTACTTCTGCAGCATCTGCCAGTACACATACTACAAGAGAATTGCTACTACATTGTCAAGCTTGGCCTGCTAGGATGTACATCATGTCATGTCTACCTATCAGCTTCTCAAACTAGAGTCACATCATTCTTCATTGTCATAGTCTTCGTCCTCCTCTAATCTATGGTTTGACGACAACGCAAACTGGACCGGGTCCATGGCCATCTTGTTCATCTCAGGCATTTGCCAGCCCAGGAAATCCTTGGTCTCCACTTCTTCTTTCAACTGTGAAACCGATGGTCCTGAAGTCTGGACTTGCGGTGCCACGGTCACCACAGGAGCTGAAGGCTGGACTTGCGGCGCCACTGTATCCTCCTCGTAGTCAGCAAGATCTAAGTTCAAGTCAATGTTCCTTAAGGAGGCCCTGGCATTGCTCAAAGGGGTATGCTCTTTGGTTTCACTTGTGTCCAGAACAACGTCTCCAATCTCTACCTTCAGGTGGCCTGGTTTGCTAAATTGGGCACAACCTAATTCATGGTGTTCAATCTCCCTCTCAGCTCCACGCCCAGCACGGCGACCTCTCCCACGTCCCCTCCCACGCCCTCTGCCGTTGCTTGTGTGGCATGCTGCCTCCTGCATGTGCAAAACTTTTATCAGCAAAAGGAGGTCGAATGGGCGACATAAAATGGGGTGATCATATATTTTGTGACATACGAAACAAGCTACAGGCTGAATAGCAGAGAAAATGAAAATCCTGAGCTCATACTAAAATCACAAAAATGTACATGTAAGTGTAACATATACAGAAAAGGTACAGGTCAGAGAGACTAACATTTCTTGTCCGCTTCGATTCCTCCTCGCTTTCATCTTCACCATGTTTCCTGATGACATTTCAGCAATTATTAAAGTTCATATAAACTCAAATTAACCAATTATTAAAGTTCATATCAGACTCTAATTAACCACAATTTGGAACCTTGCCTTCTTTTGCCAAGCTTATCATCAACACTAGAATCAGGTGGACCCAAATCTGGAACTTTGCTAGAAACGTTCTTCAAAAAATCATACACATCGTAACTATGAATGCACTGTTTCCTGTAATAGCATAATACTGAATGAGATAATGGGACCGTCAGAAAAAAAAATGTTTTGCTCAAGGAAATAATACATATCAGGATCAAGAAAATAAGTCCCATTTCTACCACAAATTGAAATGATGCAACCACCACCCAACTGCATGTCCCTGAGGACCCCCACCAAGACGGTAATACCCCAAAATCAGCATAGACCACCACAAGACACATGCTTATCTACCTCTCTCCTTTAGTTTAAAACGTGTATCAGGGAAGGTACTTTTACAGCTTCCATAATCCATATAACACGCTGCTGACTTTGGCACAAAGTAGCACCAGGGCCCAATCAGTTACTAAATAGGATTGACATATAAGCTAACCAACTATGACATTAAATTCAGTTCAAAAGGAGCTAGCCCATATTTGTTGTTCCTGAAAATGTCATTGTGAAAGAGTACTAGAGCAATATCAGTACATCAAAGCTTTTCACTTCTGATGTTTGTTATACAAGTGAATTTGTTTAGTAAAGCTGCAAATTGAAAAATAACAGCCAATGTGACAATGAAAGGTGGATCCTGACGGTATGTCATCAGTGAAACGATGTTATTTCCCCATGTGATATTTGTAGTGTTACTGAGCAACTTGCTCATTGGTATATTTGGACACTGCATAAACTACACAAGGGACAGAATATGACAGTAGAACTGAACTTGAGGAAACAATTTATAGGTACAAAATTGCAAGCACAATGTATTGCCAAGAAAAATCAAAATGACGAATGGTAATGCTTCCAAGGTTTTGCCATACTAATCAAGAAGGTGTTTCGATAGACAAAACATACAAGGTCAAGGAAACTTACAGATGTGATGAACTCACTGTTTTGACCCCTTTTTCAACAGTGATGTTATATGTCCTATCGCATAAGTCTTGCAAAAATAGCTCCAACGCTTTGGCTGCAAATCATGATATCAGAAAAAGATGTTAGTCGAAAGCACATGCATGATGTGAGTTACAAAAAGAAACTAAGAAAATATAAGCACGTAGGTGCACTATAAGAGGCCGAGTTGCTTTGCTATTGCATATAGCTTGTGTCAATCATATATCAACATTGTACATGCCAACATTAATTAATTATATAGTTCACATAAGCACATGCAATTAAGCTATACCTAGCTGTTGATGTTATCTATACTGCTTATAAAAGTAGGGGTTTGCTGTCTACCGACGCACCGGCATTTTTGTACATGCGTCTAAAATGGAACGGCTTACATTCGAAGTATGACCCGCCAGAGTGCCGATCCTCAAGTATCTTTAATTACTGTACTCACTCAATGTATGGTCCTATATTGCAAACAGCAGGTACACATCAACTCTTACCGCGGCTACCCTTCTCTCATTTAATGTATGTCCCGCCATAGTCATCGAGTACGCTTAAGTACTCCACTCAATTTTGTGGTCCTTAATACTGTGCAATATATACACAAGTTCTTCCCATGTCTAGCCCTCTCCAAGATTTCCCTTTCCCCGCACCATGGCTCCCCACCTAACTTGTGCCCATCTTCTCCTCTACCCAGTTTGACCCACCAGGACATGTAAAATAAATTTACTAGCTACAAATCAGGAGAACAGAGAAAGCCAAATCATCAAGACATGTTGGTAGCGTATGCTGAGCTAACAGGGTAGAGATGAGATGCCTGGTGGAGGAGCCAGTCAGGGGTCACTCTGGCATGGAAATATGGTGGTGACGCACCTGTGGGGGAGGTGTAAAGGCAACTGTGGATGCATGGATTAATATAGGAGAATAGGCTTACATGGTTGACCATTGAGCCTGAACTCAGTTTCCCTGGCCCAAAGGATTCACATTTGCACCTTGGCTCTGCTGACCTCGGTAGCAAGTTCCTCCTCTTAACAAGAAAGATGACTACCGTTGCTCTACATCTTCCCTATATGCTTTATGGTCAGTATGATTCTCTAGTTTGAAATTGAGATCTAGAATGACCATATATCAAATCATGTCATCTGAATCAAAGTGTAGTGCTGACTGACCGGCAGCTGCAAACGTGTCATGCTCCAAACAATACAAAACACGACTCTGTAGAGATAAATTCAGAGGATCTATCCCTGTCAACTTCCCGAAAGGACCAAATAGTTCTGCAATTTTGCCTATGTTTTGTTTACACCAAGAAGGAACAATAGATACTAATGTCTGCAATTATTTTTAGCTTCGGTATGAATATGAGAAAACAAAAACAAAGATGAAATTCCTATTACAGCGGTCAACACTGCCATTTCTGGAGCCCTTCAATGGAGCTATTTTGCCAACTACATTTAAATAAGATAGTAATTATTATGTTTCTGAAGAGGCGCAGCTTAGATAGACAAACGGTGTATGTAGCATATGTCTATGGCCTCTTGAAGATATGCTACCGAACTCTCTCGTTAACAACAAATGGCGAAAAAAAGATGATGTATGTAGTGAAATAACTCTGGAACTGATAAGAGGCGAATTGAAGGAAAGTTCTGCAAACAAGAGGCTGTGGAAAACTTACAAACTAGAACAGGTACAGCTAGAGCAATCTTGCCGACATCTTCATCTGCTTGCATGATCTTCTTAATCCGAGGCTGTATAACAAAGTACAAGAGGAAGCTGATATCACATTAACAGAAGAGTACCATGATACCATCTGAAAAGTAGTGGGAATCTGCCATTTTGAAATTATGACAACATGTCATCAATAAAACACTCATTAATCATAATTATGATTGTTGCATACTTCAGTGCAAATGGCCAACGATGCAACTTCGATGGAAAAGGACATGACAGTGATAGTATTCACATGTCGTTATAAGCACAGGTCCTAGCAGATGAGGTAAAGAGATTCTGCTAGCCCTTGTGAAAGAAAGAGTAATGAAGAAGGTATCTCTATCCACTGTAGAAAAACTGTAGTATCATGAGGATTCCATTGTACAGCAAACATATGTCATCAAAACACTTGCATCTTCCCGCAAAGATGGACCAAAAACAGATCAGAGAATATACCATGTTCAGAATAAAATAAACACTCTACACTACATATTTTTATAGATTGTACACAGCTTTAACCAACACTCATTGCCTGTTGTGGGCCAGATGTTAAATAGTAGAATCCTACTGTCTATTTACCATTTGAAATATACTACAAAATCTGACCAGTACCAACTCGTCGGGCTAAGATGCTTCCCTGCCAGGCTGCCACCACAATCTATATCTAAACAATCATGAGACCAATGTCAACAGATCAACAACTATAAAAAGAACTCACATGCTTGATTCTATAGTTAGCACTTTGTACCAACAATCGCACTCCTCTCTTAATTTAGGAAAAAAGGAAGGAGCACTTGGTGTTCATTATGTGGGAATATTAGTTTAGGTACAATCGGCCCGGTTTGAAGCAAGCTACCGACCAAAATAGGAAACACCGCAGAAGACCTGGAGTTGATCTTCTCTCGAGACAATTAAGCCATCTCCGCTGAAGTTGAACTCTCATTCCTAAAAAAACTCATATTTATAAAAGAGTTATTTAATAATCATGTCCATCTTTTTTCAGTAAATAGTGAATGCAAGTAATTTCGGTTGCCTTCATTCCTTAGAGAACAAACCTAGCAATTGAAGCACAAGGTTGACCCAAGGATTCAATCATAACGAATTAATCAAACATAAAATAAATTGACCCTGATGTTAAATAACAAAGTAGATTAATAGAGCACTCTCGTCGGCGGCAAAGCCATATACTAGTGAAACATTACCAGAGTAGGCAGAATCTACACAATCCAGGATTTTCCACGCATCCTGCCTACATCATATGCCCATCTATAACCACAGCTTCATTGCCATCAGGACAGCGAACCATAGCCACCATAAAAGAAACGTACATGAAACAAGCCCAGGATGAGCACGCGCAAGAGGCTAAAAATCATAACCGTGCAGCGAAATCTACATGCTATTTACCGACAGCACCCAAAAAAATCCCCAAACGTGCATCTAACAAGCCCAGCCATGGAGAGAAACATGTAAACATGCACATCGCAGGTCCATTGGCCGCCAATTTACGAAAACCTAACCGCTGGAAACAAAACCTAGACGAGGCACATAAAAAATCGCGAAATCGACGGCGCGCACAGCATAGGGGAGGCCTGAACCGGCAAAAAATCGCATGGGCATGGGTCATACCGCGGGGAAGCGGGTGTCGAGCTTCTTCCTCATGGCGCGGAGCCGGCGGCGCCGGAGGGAGCGTCCCCGGCGGAGAGAATGCGGCGGCTGGAGGTCGGATCGGCGCGGCGGACGAAGCGGGGGACATCGGATCGGAGGGGGGAGAAAGCCACAAACATAAATAGCGATTCGGATAGATTTCTGATTTGGGGATTAGGGTTTCCGTTATCGCTATCTTTTCACTTTTTTTACGGGAAAAAATATATTTTTCCCCCATAAACAGCGCGGCCAATGGCCGCGCGAAGCGGGCAGAGGTGCGCGAGCTCTCCGGCGCGTGGAGGCTAAGCTCCTGGACCCGGTGCATAGGTCTTAGCCTCACGTGCGGCGCTAAGACCGTAGAAGGTTCATGTGGGGATGCGACGGACCGGGTCTATGGAGACGTTTCGCGGTGGGTAAAAGCTGGGCGCGATGTAGGGGCCCGCGTAGTTAGACCTCTCCCTCGTTTGCGCGTGCGGCCGCACGTCAGCCGTCCGCGTCGCGTTCCCCGGATGAGGTGGGCCCCACGTTTCTGGCCGGTTCGTGGCGCTCCCTGTGTCCGCCGTCCGATTCGGGGGGTCGGCGGGATCCGGTGGCTGTGGCGCTGTGCCTCGTTCGTGGCCTTGGGCTGCGAGAGTCATCGTCCATTCTCGGGCTCTCGCTTTATCTGGGTATAGCATGTTCCGACTTGTCTTTGTGAGATCAGAATAGATTGCCGTGTGTTTTTTTAAACACGGTACAGACGCAAGCGCTCATATACACGCGCATACGCTTATCCCTATAAACGCACACACGCATTTTCTATTCCTATAAGCGCATCTGAAAGACTGAGTCGGCATATCTTGTCGTGTTTTGTTTTGAGGAGTGTTAACTAAACGTAAAGGGATCATGTTTCAGGGTGTAAGAGGATATACAGTCGTACTTCGCAAACCCGCCCCCTCAAATGTCCGCAGACAAGTCTGGGCGTGTCCGCAGACAATGACCTATCACGTCTTAAAAGTTTGATTTTATAACCGGATACCTAAAAGTAGAAACCTCAAATTCATATTATTACATGCAACGTAAAACGATCTTTAAGCGGAGCTCGTCCGCCTCCGTCGTGCCTACGTCCGGCGGTCGGCTGCGCTTCTCAGAGTGTTGGTTCGGTCGCCTGAAAGGTAGAGTAGGGCATGGAACACGAGTCGACTCACGGGACTCAAGGCGCCGCCGTCTCCTAGGTCCTACTCTTCCTCGTCGGAACTCGGACGTCATATCAACGATGGATCCATCCCAGGACGAGCCAGCGACATCCACCACGACACAGTTGTGGCGCCCGGACTGTCGTGCCTTACGGGGCATCGGAGAATGCAACTCCACTGCGCCGACATCCACCGCCATGAGGGTCGCCACCGCCTCTCGCGCTTGTTGCCCCGTACAACAGGCACGCCGCGCCATGCTTCAGATGCCAGACGGGTGGCACCCCAAAGGCAGTGACAACACACCCAGCGTCAGATCCATGCGACATGTTGGGGGTTGGGTGCGACATATGCCAAAGGATGGCTTATCATGGTGGGAGCGAGTAGAACGTCGCCGGTGCCTGGAAGCGGGATGAGGCGTAGACACGAAAGTCGGCGCACTTTACCCAGGTTTGGGGCTCTCCTAGGAGATAACACCCTTAGTCCTGCTCTGCGGGGTCTCCGCATGATCACTAAGACACTAGTGAATACAATGGTGCTCCTCGAGCTGTATGCTGAAGGTAGAAGGAGGCAGGGCTTGCTCTCTTCTCCCTCTATGTATGAGTCTAGTTCTAACCAGCCTGGCACCCTTTGCATGGGTGCCCTGGTGGGGTTTATATAGGCCTACCCCTCAGGGGTACATTGGTAATCTGACCGGGTGTAGGGCCCAGTTGGCAGTGCCTCCGGTCGCCGGCTTCTCTGCCGACTGCTGGGGCCCGCAGCCTGGTGAGCCCCGTCGACTGGTCTGGTACGAAGCCGACAGGCCGCCTCCGCCGCTGGCGGGTCTGGTTGGCTGGTTATTGTAGCCGCAATGTTAATGACGCATGCTTGATCGGGGGAGGGGTGTGGCTACAGTCCCGCAGTCTCGTGGGAGATCATTGTAGCCTCACCGCGTCTCATCTGGTTAATGGCGCACGGGCCCCGAGGGAAGGCCCGGCCGTCTCCCAGAAGCCGAATCCCCTTGGGTCCGACTGGCCAGGCTACGCCGCCCTTCGGCCCCCGGCTGCCTGGTAGGGCCCGCCACCTGCAGGCCGTACCGACAGGCCGTCGTGGGAGCATGCCCCGCCTGTCAGGGATGACATCAAGGGTGGAGTGGCAACAGTGCCACGTCGTGTGGAGATCTCCGCCTGTATGGGGCATTGTGGCCACGCCGAGCCCAGGACACGGGGGTGATGGGCTACACTATAGCCTCACCCTGTCTTGTCTTCTTAATGGGGTGGCGCAGACTCTGAGGGCGCCGAGGGCCGTCTGCTAGGAGCCGACCTCTCCAGAGGCCGCCGTCTAGGAGTCGGCCTGTCTTGGTGTCGTCTTCTAGTACTTGGCCGCCTTCTGGCAGCCGGCCACCAGAAGGCGGCGCTTCATTCTGGAGGCTCGTGGGGCGCCGCAGGCCCAATGTCTTGAAAGGTTCAGGGACTCGGGTTGGGCTACCCGTGGCCAATTACTCCGACAGTAGTCCCCGAAGCTGGTGAGGCGTCGCGGCTGATAAGTCGGGAGGCCTCAGCAGTTTCATTCTTCACTATGCTTTTGCCAAATGCATGGGCCGCCTCCTGGCGCGGCGGCTACCAAGAGCCGACATTGCCAGGCGGGCTCGTTTGATAATTTCGAAGCGCCAAGGCGGGAAACAGGCGGCGTGTCGGGTAAGCCTCTGGGCCTGCCGCCCGCTGTAAATACGCAACGCGGCGCCCGCTAGCCGGGCTGGGCCTACCAACCCACGCTCATGACGAGACGTGACGGCGGACCAGGCCCGCCATCACCGGGCCTCGGCGTGCGGGCGGATTCACTATGGCCGGGGCGAACGGTTGCGATTCCAAGGGGAGTTACTGCGCGGTAACTCCATGGAATAAACGCGGGGTCGTGGGGTCATGGGCGCAGTTAATCCCATGATCCCACGCCCCGCCCCCTCGGCTTCGTAGCCCGAGGGCTACAAGTAGGGGGAGGAGGGGGAGCGACAGAGCACGCACGCCCTCCCCTCCCATCGCCATTTTCTCCTTCTTCCTTTCCTGCCACTGCCGAATCTTCGTGCTCCGCCGAGGCGCCGCCGCAGCTCGCTGCCACCAGCCCCCTTCGCCCCAAGCTTCTCGCTCAGTCTCGCCTAGAATCCATGGCGCGCGAGAAAGGAGGGGACTGGGACGGCTCGCTAGTGATCGACGACCACCTCACCTTTCTCCGGGCCACACGTCGATTGCCCGGCGCGGGCTTCGTCAAAGTGCGTGTGCCACCGGGAAGGAAATCTCGCCGGCACCGCAAGGAAACGAGTGGGTTGTCTTCCGCTCGCACTTTCTCCGCGGCTTTGGCCTGCCGGCGAGCCAGTTCTTCCGCTCCTTCATGGAGTTCTACCATCTCCAGCCGCATCACCTGACGCCCAACACCGTGACGCTGCTGTCCGCCTTTGTCACGGTGTGCGAGGGCTACCTCGGCATCCTCCCCACCATCGAGTTGTGGGGAGCCTTCTTCTACACCAAGTTGGGCACCTCCGCTAAGGAGAAGGTGGCCCAGTGCGGTGCCTTTGTTGCGGTGCGCCGGCCGTCAGTAAAGAATGCCTTCCCCGTCATCAAGCTGTCACAGTCGGTGAAACTGTGGTAGAAATCATATTTCTACGTGGAGAATGTCGACCCGGCAATCGACTTCATCAACTTGACGCCCTACGAAGCCGGCCCTCCGGCTGAACCTCGGGCCAACTAGGGCTACAAGCCGAAGCCCGTGTCGGTCGACGTCACCGCCGCCATCAACCGGCTCCGAGTGTTGACGGAGGTGGAGGGCCTCGTGGCGTCCAACTTGTTGGTCGCCTTCGTCGAGCGCCGGGTTCTCCGGCTCCAAGGCCGGCCTCATCTGATCTGTCGGATGACCGAGCACCGCAACCCAAGCCGGACGTGCACAAGGGCCATGTCGTTTGCTGAAGTGGCCCGACCGGTGAATGAGATCACCGACCTCAAGCTGTCGGAGGGGTCTTGGCGGTTTGGCAAACGGCCATACTCCCGCGCTAACCCACCGCCTGCTGTAAGTTCTCCGGCTCTCTCTTTTTGGTACTTGCCTTGGTCTTGATCTTGGTCTTGAATAGTCGATCTTTGGACGTAGATCTACATGTCTCCGGCGACGGCCGCCGTCATGGGGCCGGGTGGAGACTAACAACCGGACCGGGAGGTAAGCGACGTGGATGACCCCGACCTGGGGGCGGCCTCCCTGGAGGACGACGCCATAGGCGGTGGCGACGGAGCAGGCGGCTCCGAAGAAGGGGGCGGCATCGAGACTTGGCCCGACGATGATGATGAGGAAGACGAGTCGCGCCCCGTGCGAGGCGCCGGTAGAGCGGGCGCGGGCCCCTCTGCCGAGCCGACTGCTCGAGGCGGCTCGCGTAAGCGAAAGCAAGGCGCCATCTTGTTTGGTAGCGCGCCGAAGAAGGTCAAGAACCTGGCCGCCGCGACCAGGCGGAAGGAGGCCGCGGCGAAGGTGGCCAAGTTTCGGAAGCTCCCGAAGGCGCCTCCCATGGTGTCAGCATAAGTATCTATTCTTGTGTGCTTCCTTTCTTGCTGATTCTGTCTAAGCTTTATTGCTTTATTTTTCTTGACTTAGGGCCCCGCTCTCCCTTGAGAAGTCGGCCGCCGCCTCTGTCATTAGGTCGGCAGAGACCTCCGCCACCACCCGGCGAGTCGATCCGGTCGCCGACCTCCGGGAGGCGCAGGAGCAAAACACGTGGGAGGCGCGCGAGGAGCAGGAAGCCGCCCGCCTGGAGAAGGCGGAGGCAGACAAGGCGGCGGCCTCCATGCTGAAGAAGCTGGCGGAGGCTGAAGCTGACGTCGCCGCGAAGAAGCGGCTTGAAGAGAACATGCGCCGCCAGGAGCCGCTATTTGTTGTTCCCTTGAACTTCGCGCCGCCCCCGCCGGAGTTCACGGTGCCGAATGGGGGAGCCGGCAACGAGCAACCGACCCTGGAGAGGGACGACGGCGATGCCGTTATGCCGGACATGGTCGTGCCTCCGCCGCCGCCATCTGGAGGGGCACGAGATGAGCAGCCGGCAGCCCCGCCGGTGCCACCAGCCGGAAACAAGGTGGTGACGGGCCCGACCCCTGATGCCCACACACGCACGCGCCTTGCCTTGCGAAGGCGGCCTCGGCGCCACGACCGCTGGAAACCGGCGCCGCGAGTTTGTCGGTTCCGGACACCGAGGCGACCAGCGCTGCACCCACCGGCTGGGTGCATGGAGGCGGGACAGGAACCCTAAACCAGGCGATCCTTGACGTCGAGGCCAAACTCCGAGGCGAGGCCGACGCTCTCAAGCGGTGCAACGAGGCGTTCCTGAATTAGCGAGCAGCCATTCGGGTGTGCTTCGTGCTTCTTAGTCTTTGGTCCTTGTATTTCTTAGTGGGGGCGTGCCAACGCACCCACTGGGTGTAGTCCCCGAGTTTCAGGTCGGCTGCTGAGCAGGCGGCTCGGAACTTTAATTTGCAAGCTTCGAGTACTAACTTTGTCTGTTATCCTCGTTGCAGGATTATCATAACCTTCACGCGGCCACCTTCAACTCCAGCATCCGAGAGCTGGCCCAACAGACTTCCAACTTGTCAGAAAGCCGGAGAGTAAGTCTTCATTTTCTTTCTCCGCGGGGGCGCGCTAGAGCACCCGCGGGCTATAGTCCCCGAGATTCGAGCTGACTGCTAAGCAGTCGGGCCGGATCTCCCCGGAAACTGCAGTTCTTCTTTGTGGATTGTTGACATCTTTTTCTTCTTCTACTTTTGCAGAGGCCAACACCGTCCTGCAGCAGCAGCTGGGCGAAGCCAACACCGTGTTGCGTGCCAAGGAGGCAGAGTGCAGCAAGCTGGTCGAGGAGCGTGACCGGCTGGCCACACAGCTGGTAGAGTAGGCGGAACTTCTCCAGAAGGCTCAGAAGGAGGCGGAGGTGAAAGAGTTCAATCTCCTTGCCGAGTTTGAGACTGAACGCTCCGCCTGGGTCGACAAAGAGACGCAGCTAACTACCGGCTTCGGTAGTATTGAAGACATGGTCGATGGTAAGCTTCTTCTTTTCTCTTTCTTTGAGTCGTTGGCTTCTGATCGGGCCAACTCCTAGCTTCTGACCTCTGGCTTCTTTGCTCTCTGCCCGAGCAGACTTCTTCCCCGGGTACTCTGGTGCTGCAAACTAGGCCATTGAGGCTTATCGTGAGGAACAGAGGGCGGACGGTGCGCAGATTGCTGCCGATGCCCCCTGGACCCTTAGCGAGCAGCTTCTCAGCATCCAGGCCCGCCTTCAGCCGGCTCATCGGATGATGTGTCGTCCTCAACGTGTCGGAGCCTAGGCGGTCTCCGCCCTATGGCCAGACATGCCGGTTCCGCGCACTCCCAGCCGGACTGCTGATTGGCTGGAGGTGCTGGCCGGCCGTCTGGAGGCTTGGAAGGGCTCCTCGGCCCGGGCTGGGGCGCGCCGGACCTTGGAGTTTGTCAAGGCGTGGTACCTGCTACGTCTTGAGCTTGCGTTGGTTTTCCTTGAAGAGGAAAGGGTGATGCAGCACAGTAGCGTAAGTATTTCCCTCAGTTTTTGAGAACCAAGGTATCAATCCAGTAGGAGGCTCCTCACAAGTCCCACGAACCTACACAAACAAACAAAGAACTCGCAACCAACGCGATAAAAGGGTTGTCAATCCCATCACGGCCACTTGCGAAAGTGAGATCTGATAGAGATAATATGAAAGATAAAAATATTTTTGGTATTTTATAATATAGATGCAGAAAATAAAGATGCAAATAAAAGTAGATTGGAAACTTATATGATAAAATATAGACCCGGGGGCCATAGGTTTCACTAGAGGCTTCTCTCAAGATAGCATAAGTATTACGGTGGGTGAACAAATTACTGTCGAGCAATTGATAGAAAAGCGAATAATTATGAGATTATCTAGGCATGATCATGTATATAGGCATCGCGTCCGTGACAAGTACACCGACTCTTGCCTGCATCTACTACTATCGCACATCGACCGCTATCCAGCATGCATCTAGAGTATTAAGTTCATAAGAACAGTGTAACGCATTAAGAAAGATGACATGATGTAGAGGGATAAACTCAAGCAATATGATATAAACCCCATCTTTTTATCCTCGATGGCAACAATACAATATGTGCCTTGCAACCCTTTCTGTCACTGGGTAAGGACACCGCAAGATTGAACCCAAAGCTAAGCACTTCTCCCATGGCAAGAAATATCAATCTAGTAGGCCAAACCAAATCGATAATTCGAAGCGACTTGCAAAGATAACTCAATCATACATAAAAGAATTCAGAGAAGATTCAAATATTATTCATAGATAAACTTGATCATAAACCCACAATTCATCGGATCTCGACAAACACACCACAAAAAGAGATTACATCCAATAGATCTCCACAAGAGAGGGGGAGAACATTGTATTGAGATCCAAAAAGAGAGAAGAAGCCATCTAGCTAATAACTATGGACCCGAAGGTCTGTGGTAAACTACTTACAACTCATTGGAGGGGCTATGGTGTTGATGTACAAGCCCTCCATGGTGGATTCCCCCTCCGGCAGAACGCCAGTGACGGCTCCAAGATGGGATCTCGCGGATACAGAAGTTTACGGTGGTGGAAATATTTCTTTGGTGGCTCCCTGGATGTTTTCGGGGTATGTAGGCTTATATAGGAGGAAGAAGTACGTCGGTGGCCGCCCGAGGGGCCCACGAGACAGGGGGCGCGCCCTGTAGGGGTCGGCGCGCCCCCACCCTCGTGGCTGCCTCGGCTGCTTCTTGACTTGCACTCCAAGTCCTCTGGATCATGTTCGTTCCAAAAATCACGCTCCCGAAGGTTTCACTCCGTTTGGACTCCGTTTGATATTCCTTTTCTTTGAAATACTGAAATAGGCAAAAAAAACAGCAATGTGGGCTGGGCCTCCGGTTAGTAGGTTAGTCCCAAAAATGATATAAATGTGTAAAATAAAGCCCATAGACATCCAAAACAGGTAATTTAATAGCATGGAACAATCAAAAGTTATAGATACGTTGGAGACGTATCAAGCATCCCCAAGCTTAATTTCTGCTCATCCTCGAGTAGGTAAATGATAAAAACATAATTTTTAATGTGGAATGCTACCTAGCATAATTCTCAATGTAATTTCTCTTTATTGTGGCATGAATGTTCAGATCCAAGAGATTCAAAATAAAAGTTCATATTGACAAAAGAAATAGCAATACTTCAAGCATACTAATAAAAGCAATCATGTCTTCTCAAAATAACATGGCTAAAGAAAGTTCATCCCTACAAAATCATATAGTTAGGCTATGCTTCATTTTTGTCACACAAAGATGTTCCCAACTTCTATACCCCCGATGACAAGCCAAGCAATTGTTTCGTACTTAAATAATCTCAAACTTTTTCAACCTTCACGCAATACATGAGCGTGAGCCATGGACATAGCACTATGGGTGGAATAGAATAATGATTGGGGATTGTGTGGAGAAGACAAAAAAGGAGAAAGTCTCACATTAACGAGGATAATCAACGGGCTATGGGAATGCCCGTCAATTGATGTCAACATGAGGAGTAGGGATTACCATGCAACGGATGCACTAGAGCTATAAATGAATGAAAGCTCAACAGAAGAAAAATAGTGGGTGTGCATCCAACTTGCTTGCTCACGAAGACCTAGGGCATTTGAGGAAGCCCATCGTAGGAATATACAAGCCAAGTTATATAATGAAAAATTCCCACTAGTATACGAAAGTGATAACCTATGAGACTCTCTACATGAAAACATGGTGCTACTTTGAAGCACAATATATGAGACTCACTACATGCAGAACAATGTGCTACTTTGAAGCACAAGTGTGGAAAAAGAGATAGTAGCATTGCCCCTTTATTTATTTTTGTTTATTTTTCTTTTTCTTTTTTTCTTTTTTTTCTTTGGCCTTTTTCTTGGCCTTTCTTTTTTTTCTTTTTGGGCAATGCTCTAATAATGATGATCATCACACTTTTATTGATTACAACACATGAATTACAACTCGAAACTAGAACAAGATATGACTCTATATGAATGCCTCCAGCGGTGTACCGAGATGGTGCAATGAATCAAGAGTGACATGTATAAAAAATTATGCATGGTGGCTTTGCCACAAATACGATGTCAACTACATGATCATGCAATGGCAATATGACAAAAGTAATGTATGTCATGATGATGATGAACAGAATGGTGGAAAGTTGCATGGCAATATATCTCGGAATGGCTATGGAAATGCCATAAATAGGTAGGTATGGTGGCTATTTTGAGGAAGATATAAGGAGGTTTATGTGTGATAGAGCGTATCATATCACGGGGTTTGGATGCACCGACAAAGTTTGCACCAACTCTCAAGGTGAGAAAGGGCAATGCACGGTACCGAAGAGGCTAGCAATGATGGAAAGGTAAAAGTGCGTATAATCCATGGACTCAACATTAGTCAAAAGAACTCATATACTTATTGCAAAAATTTAGAAGTCATCAAAAACCAAGAACTACGTGCATGCTCCTAGGGGGATAGATTGGTAGGAAAAGACCATCGCTCGTCCCCGACCGCCACTCATAAGGATGCACAAGCCAGGTACACTTCATGCTTCAAATTTGTTACACAACTTTAACCATACGTGCATGCTACTGGACTTGCTAACTTCAACACAAGCATTCTTTAAATTCATAATCACCCAACTAGCATGACTTTAATATCACTACCTCCCTATCTCAAAACAATTATCAAGTATCAAGTTGATCATAGCATCCAATTCACTTCCTATGATAGTTTTTTATTATACCCAACTTGGATGCTCATCATTCTAGGACCAATTTATAACCATAGCAAATACCATGCTGTTATAAAAGACTCTCAAAATAATATAAGTGAAGCATGAGAGATCAACAGTTTCTTCAAAATTAAACCACCGACGTGCTCTAAAAGATATAAGTGAAGCACTGGAGCAAAAACTAGCTAGCTCAAAAGATATAAGTGAAGCACATAGAGTATTCTAATAAATTTCAATCAAGTAGGCTTCTCCCAAAAGGTGTGTTACAGCAAGGATGATTGTGTTAAACTAAAAAGCAAAGACTAATATAATACACGATGCTCCAAGCAAAACACATATCATGTAGCAAATAAAAATATAGCTCCAAGTAAAGTTACCAATGAACAAAGACGAAAGAGGGGATGCCTTCTGGGGGCATCCCCAAGCTTGGGATTTTGGCTATTCTTGAATGTCTTGGGGTGCCTTGGGCACCCCAAGCTTAGGCTTTTGCCACCCTTTATTCCATAGTCCATCAAATCTTTACCCAAAACTTGAAAAGTTCACAACACAAAACTCAACAGGAAATCTCATAAGCTCCGTTAGTGAAAGAAAACAAAACCACCACATAAGGTACTGTAATGAACTCATTATTTATTTATATTGGTGTTAAACCTACTGTATTCCAAGTTCTCTATGGTTCATAAACTATTTTACTAGCCATAGATGCATCAAAATAACCAAACAACACACGAAAAAATAGAATCTGTCAAAAACATGCTTTTAATATCATAAGTCATGACCTTTCCGAACCCACTTTTATCAAAAATATCATAAGATTGAACATACTACAAATATGTGGGATCTAAAGTTGACACTCTTCCAAACCCACTTTCAATATTATTGCAAACACTATTATCAATCCCATATTCATCATGGGGCGTAAGTTAATTTTCAAGGTTATAAGAAGAATCACCCCAATCATGATCATTGAAACAAGTAGTGGACATAGAAAAACTAGCATCCCCAAGCTTAGGGTTTTGCATATTATTAGCATAATTGACATCAAGAGAATTTATAGGAAAATCATTGCAATCATGCTTCTTATTCAAGGAGTTATCGTGAATCTCTTCATAAATTTCATCATCATAATTTTCAGATTCACAAATTTTTATAAAAGCTTCATAAAGATAATCTAGTGCACAAAACTCACTAGCAATTGGTTCATCATAATTGGATCTCTTAAAAAGATTAGCAAGTGGATGAGGATCCATAGATCTTAGGTTCTCTGTTTAGCAATAAATAAACAACTATTCCAACCAAACGAGCAAACGAGCCAAGTAAGACATCAAAGCAAAAAGACGAACAGAAGAAGGGCGAATAAAACGACAAGGGTGAAGTGGGGGAGAGAAAAACGAGAGGCAAATGGCAAATAATGTAAATGCGAGGGAGATGAGTTTGTGATGGGTACTTGGTATGTCTTGACTTGAGAGAAGACCTCCCCAGCAACGGCGCCAGAAATCCTTCTTGCTACGTCTTGAGCTTGCGTTGGTTTTCCTTGAAGAGGAAAGGGTGATGCAGCACAGTAGCATAAGTATTTCCCTCAGTTTTTGAGAACCAAGGTATCAATCCAGTAGGAGGCTCCTCACAAGTCCCACGAACCTACACAAACAAACAAAGAACTTGCAACCAACGCGATAAAAGGGGTTGTCAATCCCTTCACGGCCACTTGCGAAAGTGAGATCTGATAGAGATAATATGACAAGATAAATATATTTTTGGTATTTTATAATATAGATGGAGAAAATAAAGATGCAAATAAAAGTAGATTGGAAACTTATATGATAAAAGATAGACCCGGGGGCCATAGATTTCACTAGAGGCTTCTCTCAAGATAGCATAAGTATTACGGTGGGTGACAAATTACTGTCGAGCAATTGATAGAAAAGCGAATAATTATGAGACTATCTAGGCATGATCATGTATATAGGCATCACGTCCGTGACAAGTAGACCGACTCATGCCTGCATCTACTACTATTACTCCACACATAGACCGCTATCCAGCATGCATCTAGAGTATTAAGTTCATAAGAACAGAGTAACGCATTAAGAAAGATGACATGATGTAGAGGGATAAACTCAAGCAATATGATATAAACCCCATCTTTTTATCCTCGATGGCAACAATACAATACGTGCCTTGCAACCCTTTCTGTCACTGGGTAAGGACACCGCAAGATTGAACCCAAAGCTAAGCACTTCTCCCATGGCAAGAAAGATCAATCTAGTAGGCCAAACCAAATCGATAATTCGAAGAGACTTGCAAAGATAACTCAATCATACATAAAAGAATTCAGAGAAGATTCAAATGTTATTCATAGATAAACTTGATCATAAACCCACAATTCATCGGATCTCGACAAACACACCACAAAAAGAGATTACATCAAAGAGATCTCCACAAGAGAGGGGGAGAACATTGTATTGAGATCCAAAAAGAGAGAAGAAGCCATCCAGCTAATAACTATGGACCCGAAGGTCTGTGGTAAACTATTCACAACTCATTGGATGGGCTATGGTGTTGATGTAGAAGCCCTTTGTGGTGGATTCCCCCTCTGGCAGAACGCCGGCGATGGCTCCAAGATGGGATCTCGCGGATACAGAAGGTTAAGGTGGTGGAAATATTTCTTCAGTGGCTTCCTGGATGTTTTCGGGGTATGTAGGCTTATATAGGAGGAAGAGGTACGCTGGTGGCCGCCCGAGGAGTCCCCACGAGATAGGGGGCGCGCCTTGTAGGGGTGGGCGTGCCCCCACCCTCGTGGATGCCTCGGCTGCTTCTTGACTTGCACTCCAAGTCCTCTGGATCACATTCATTCCAAAAATCACGCTCTCGAAGGTTTCATTCCGTTTGGACTCCGTTTGATATTCCTTTTCTTCGAAATACTGAAATAGGCAAAAAAACAGCAATATGGGCTGGGCCTCCGGTTAGTAGGTTAGTCCCAAAAATGATATAAATGTGTAAAATAAAGCCCATAGACATCCAAAATAGGTAATATAATAGCATGGAACAATCAAAAATTATAGATACGTTGGAGACGTATCAGTACCCTGGGCTAAATCTAGCCCAGTTGACCACGTTTCGGCAGGAGGCTCAGGAGGAGCTGGTGGCGGTGGAGGGTGATCTTGTCAAGCGGGCGGCGACGATCACCGAGTACACCGACACCAGCATCTTCATCCCGGAGCTGGCTGAGAATGGTGCCGAGGCGCCACTGGAGTGGTTCAGGCTGAACCCGGAGGATGGCGAGGATTCGGCCGAGGTGATCGACTCCAGCGATGAGGGAGAGGACGAGGAGGACGACGAAAGCGGAGAAGGTGCGCCAGAGGTTGGAGCAGACGGCTAGCCTCCGCCTAACCGTGCCTCGAACAACGAGTCGTGCTCGAGCGCGCCGACTGCTACTGGAGGTGACCATGCGGAGACCGACTAGCCGTCCACTCCACCAACCGGCGCCGCCGACTCCGCCACCCAGCCGGACCCCTCTGCTGCTCCTTAGGCCGTCGACTTTATTTTCCTGCTTATCAGTCTTGACAAACTTTGTTAAATTTGCACAATTCCACCCGCGGGGTGTATTTCAAACTTTGTTGAATGCTGGCCAGTGGGCCTTTTGATATGTAAATATTCTTCGACACAAGTTGTGATCTTTGCCGAGTTCTTATTTTTTTTTTGCTTTCTACTCCTTGGCTTTTTCCTTTGCTGCCCTCCCTTTGCGGCTGAGTTAAGCACTTAGCTGCTTTCGGGAGGGCAAGTACTTAGCCGACTGGAGTGTTGGCAAGGTAAGTAGAAGCCCGTCGGCTGGCTGCTCAGCAGCCGGTCGATGGGGCGGGATGTCGGCTTAGACTACGTGCGCGCTTTGTTCCCTTAGCCATTTTTTGTGTGGACACCGTTTCTGCAACCCCTGCACGCCGGACAGTCGCTCTGCAAGCTACGGCTTCTGGCAGGAGAAGGTTTAGGTGCCAACACACTACTTGTCTGACTGCAGGAAGCGGCATATAGTAGAAGGCGGCGAGCCCCCGTGCCGACTAGTCGAACCCGGTGCCAGGCGGAATAATAAAATAACACATTTATAGGCATAATACTTATCATATAGGTAAAAGAGGGTAGTCCCCAAGCTCTTCTTGGGGGACCCGGAGTCTTCGTACTTAATACAAAAGGTAGCATGGTACATACTGCATTAACTGTAAATCTTCGGAGGAGGTTTGCATTTCACGGCCTCTCTGTCTCCTTGCTGGAGTCGTCTCTCTTGCATGCTCTAGGCTTCTGAGCATCGATAAAGTAGTAGGAACTGTTGCCCAAAACTTTGCTGATGATGAAGGGGCCTTCCCAAGGTGCTGAGAGCTTGTGCTGGCCGGCTATTCGCTGTATCAGCCGGAGCACAAGGTCTCCCTCTTGGAAGGATCTTGGCTTGACCTTCCGATTGTAGTATCGGCGTAGATTCTGCTGGTAGATGGCGGACCGGCTGAGTGCCAACAGCCGGCCCTCTTCCAGCAGGTCAACACCGCCTTCTCGTGCTTCTTTTGCCTCCTCCTCAGTGTACATGGTGACTCGAGAGGATTCAAATTCTATGTCCGTTGGGATGACGACTTCGACGCCGTAGATGAGGAAGAAAGGCGTGAAGTCGGTTGACTTGTTCGGAGTTGTGCGCAGGCTCCAAAGGACGGCCGGCATCTCATCAAGCCAGCAACCAGCCGAACACTCCAGAGGCTTGACCAGTCGGGGCTTGATGCTGGACAAAATAAGGCTGTTTGCTCAGTCCACTTGGTTGTTTGACTATGGGTGGGCAACGGATGCTAAGTCTAGTCGAATGCCCTGTGCTGCGCAGAAACGAGCCAAAGCGCCCTTGGCAAAATTTGTGCCGTTGTCGGTGATGATGTTGTGTGGTATGCCATACCGAGTGGTGATGTCTGCGATGAAAGTCACAGCAGTCGGCCCATTCAACTTCTTGATTGGCTTTGCTTCTATCCACTTGGTGAATTTGTCCATGGCGACAAGCAGATGAGTCATGCCGCCGCGTGCTGTCTTGAATGGCCCCACCATGTCCAGCCCCCAAACGGCAAAAGGCTAGGCAAGGGGAATGGTCTTGAGTGCAGAAGCCGGTAGATGTGGCTTGGAACGAAACTTCTGGCACCCTTTACATTTCTGGACCAAGTCTTTGGCATCTTCTAGTGCAGTCGGCTAGAAAAAACCATGACGGGAAGCTTTGGCAACAAGTGATCTTGAAGCCGCATGGTGACCACATTCGCCTTGGTGGATATCTTTGAGGATTGCTTGGCCTTTGTCTGGTTCTACGCAGCGCTAGTACACACCAGTGACATTGCGCCTCACCAGTTCTCTGTTGACAATGGTGTATGCTGCCGCCTGACATTGCACTTGTCGAGCTGAGATCTCATCAGTCCGCAGCTCTTTGTTCACCAGATAGTTGAGGATGGGCTGAGCCCATGACGGTGCTGCTATTTCTTTGACTGCCAGAACTGCAATTTGCACGAGGGCGGTTGGGGCGGGAGGCGGTGAATTGGAGTCGACTGCCGCTTGCTGAGTTGGAGAAGTCCCCGGGCCAACTGCTGCACTCCCCGAGCTGGGTTCTGAAGTCCCCGGGCCAGGTGCGACTGCTGCAGTCCCCAAGCCGCCTGCCGAAGTCCCCGCGCCGGCTGTTGGAGTCCTCAAGTCGGATCCGACTGCTTCAAGAGGAGCCGACACGAAGATGGAGTCTGATTCTGGCGACGGCCTGACAGACGGCTTGAGGAGGCGTTGTAGGGCGACGCCGGCTGGTATCACTTGCCGGGTGGAGCCGATCCGTGCCAAGGCATCTTCTTGCTCATTGTCATTTCTTGGCACATGGAGGAACTCGCACCCTTCAAAGTATCCACTGAGTTGCTGCACGAGGAAATGGTAGCTTGCCATGTTTGCATCCTTGGCGTCCCAGTCGCCCGACGACTGCTGGACCACCAAATCGGAATCACCATAGCACAGGATCTTGCGAATGCCGAGTTCCTTGGCAAGCCGGAGCCCGTGTATGAGTGCTTCGTATTCGGCTACGTTGTTGGAGGCGGCAAAGTGAACTTGCAGTACATATCTGAGCTTGTCGCCTTTAGGAGAGGTGAGGATGATGCCGGCTCCCAAACCGGTGCGCATCTTGGAACCATCAAAATGCATCTGCTAATGGGTGGAGTCTGGTGCTGGCGGCAAGTTCTGGGTCTCGGCCCAGTCGACGAGGAAGTCAGCCAGCACTTGCGACTTGATGGCGGTGCGGGCCTGGTAGTAGATGGCGTAGGGAGCCAAATCTATGGCCCATTTGGCCACTCGGCCCGAAGCATCTCGGCTTCCAATGATCTCGGCAAGCGGAGCAGTGCAGACAATAGTGATTGGGTGCTCCTGAAAATATGGCTTCAGCTTCTTGGCGGAAAAATGCACATCGTAGCACATCTTATGGTAGTGGGGGTAATTCTGCTTGGAGCCGGACAACACTTCACTCAGGTAATACACCGGCCTCTAGACTGGTAGTGCTTTGCCTTCTTCCTTGCGCTCCACAACTATGACTGTGCTGACCACCCGACTGGTAGTGGTGATGTAGAGAAGCATGGGATCCTTAGCAGTCGGAGCCGCTAGGACAGGCGGAGTGGTCAACATCTTATTCAGCTGGAGAAAAGCTTCGTCCGCCTTGTCGTTCCACTCGAAAAAGTGGTCTTCTTCATGAGCTGGTATAGGGGAAGAGCCTTCTCGCCTAGCCGACTGATGAAACGGCTGATGGATGCCAAGCAGCCGGTGAATTTTTGCACGTCCAATAGTCGAGTGGGCACCTTCATCTGCTCGATGGCCTTGATCTTCATTGGGTTACACTCTATGTCGCGCTCTGAGACTAGGAAGCCAAGAAGTTGGTCGGCTGGTACTCCAAAGACGCATTTCTCCGGGTTGAGCTTGATTTAAAATCGGCGCAAGTTTTGAAAGGTTTCCTTGAGGTCTTCTAGCAGCGTGCCATGCTTCTCCGTCTTCACCACCACATCGTCTACGTAGACATGGGTGTTTCTGCCGAGTTGCTTGAGGAGACACTTCAGCGTGTAACGCTGAAACATGGCGCCAGCATTCCTCAAGCCGAACGTCATGGTCAGGTAGCAGAAGGCTCCAAATGGTGTGATGAAGGTGGTCTTCAGCCTGTCGGCTGGGTTCAGCTTGATTTGGTGATATCCTGAGTATGCATCTAGAAAACTCAGCAGCTCGCATCCGGCCGTGGAGTCTATCACCTGGTCAATTCTTGGTAAAGCAAAGGGATCTTTGGGGCAAGCTTTGTTGAGACTGGTGTAATCAATGCACATGCGCCACTGCTTATTCTTCTTTAGCATGAGGACTGGGTTGGCTAACCATTCTAGGAAGAACACTTCCATGATGAAGCCGGCAGCTAGAAGTCGGTCTATCTCTTCTCCAACAACTCTTCTCTTTTCTTCCAACAAGCGGCACAAGGGCTGCCTGACCGGCTTGGCATCAGGTCGGATGTGTAGCTTGTGCTCGGCTAAATCCGTCGGAACACCCGGCATGTCCTTGGGAGACCATGCAAAGATGTCCCGATTCTCACGGAGGAAATCGACGAGCTCGCCTTCCTATTTGCTGTCAAGGTTTGCACCTATGACAACGTGCCTCTCCGGGTGCTCCGGGTCCAGGGGTATCTTATTTGTTTCCTTCGCCGGCTTGAACGATCCCTCAACTTCCGACTCCTTGGGGTTTGGTGACATTTCCGGGTGCTTGCCTGCCATCACCACAACCCGGTCAAGGAGCCGTTTTTCTGCTGCAATCACAAGGGACTCGGCTAGCCGACTGCTGTTTGCCGCACATGCGGACGACTTCTTGTAGTCTCCGACTATGGTTAGGATTCCCTTGGTACTTGGCATCTTCATCTTGAGGTAAGCATAGTGGGGGACCGCCATGAACTTGGCCAGGGCAGGCCGACCAAATAGCGCATGATAGAGGCTCTCGAGGTTCACCACCTCAAACCAGACTGGCTCTCGGTGGAAGTGATTTTCGTCTCCAAAGAGAACGTCAATCTGGGTCTTGTCGATTGGTGAGCAGGAAAGGCCAGGAACTATGCCATGGAAAACAATCCGGCTGGGCTGAAGCTGCTTCTATTTGATTTCCAACTTCTCCATAGTGTCACGGTATAGGATGTTGATGCTGCTACCTCGATCTATCAGGACTCAGGAGAAACGAGCAGCCCACCTCTCTGTTGCGAAGGTGGCGTCCAAGACCAAGGCATAAGAACCAGGAGAGGGCATCACCTCCGGGTGGTCAGCTCTGCTCCAACTGATAGGCTTTTCAGACCAATTCATGAACTCTGGGGTCTCTGATGCTACTGCATGCACTTCTTGCTGCCGTTGCTGTTTGCTGCGCTTATCATCGGCCACACTGGTGAACACGACATAAGCTCCATGCTCCTTGGGATACTCATCTTGTATGGCGCCGATTGGCCGAACCGCCGGCTGCTGGGGTGGAGGAGGAGGCGGGCCGGTAGGCGGAGGAGGCAGGAGTCTGTCACCCTTGGCGATTCTGGTGAGCCAATGGCATTTCCGAGTGGTGTGGTTGGACGGCTTTGCGCCGTTGTGGAACTTGCAGGGCGCATCAAGGGTCTGCTCATACGAGAAGGCGGGCAACCAGTTGGGCTTGTCGCCCTTCTGACGCTTTGGTGGAGGCTGCCCCTCCAGCTGTTGGTCTTCGACTGTCGCCACCTGCCGGCTGGTGGAAGCCGGCTACATGGCCTTGCGCTTGTTGTCATTCTGCTGCTGACGCCGACTGGCATCACCAGCCGGGGTCCGAGGAGCTTGAGGAGTCACTTTGCCAGATGCGTCGACTTGGATATCCGCCTTCATGGAGGAGTCAGTCGTGGAGTACTTGTCTGCTATGATCAACAGTTCGTCGAGGGTCGCCGGCTCGTCGCAGAGAAGTCGGTGCTTGAGGAGGGTGTCCTCTCGGCACCCGGCAGTGAAGTACTCGATGGCCTACACCTCGTGCACGCCCTCGCAAGAGTTGCGCAGCTCGGCCCAACGCGTGAGGTAGTCGCGAGTTGATTCGCTGGGGCATTGGATGCACAAGGAAAGCTGGCGGGGCTTGGGAGGCCGCTTGTACCTGCTGGTGAAGTTGTAGATGAAGGCTTCTGTGAAATCAACCCAACTGTTGATGCTGCGGGGCTTCAGGCTGTTCAGCCATGTCTGGGCCGTGCCCTGGAGCATGAGCGGGACGTACTTCACAGTAACACGCTTGTTGCCATTTGCTATGCTGACGGCCGTAGAGTAGTCGACCAGCCAATCTTCCAGCTTCGCAGAGCCGGTGTACTTGGGCGTATCTCTTGGAAGCATGAACCCCTTAGGGAAGGGCTCATCTCAGATTCGGGGACCGAAACAGGGCAGACCCAAAGCGTCTTCTTCTTCTAGTACCAGGGATTGATTGAGGCGGTCGATCCGGTGGCGGGTGTCGTTTTCTCCGACTCCTTCCCGGCGGCCAAGGCGGTCGCCGAGTGTCGGGTGTGTGATAGGCGGTGGGGTGGGATATCTCTCCCTGCGAGGCGGAGGGGGAGGCAGGTTGCCTCGTCACTCCACGGCTCGGGGGCGGCCTTCTGCGTCACGCTCGATGGAGAGGCGAGTCCGACTGTGGCTAGAAACCTACTCCTTGTCTTTTCGCTTGCGGGCGCCACCTGCAGTCGGCATTCGAGATGTTGTGCCGTGATCCTGGCGAGGAGGCGGATCATCGATTCACTGGTCGAGCGCCCCAGTGCAGTAGCCGGCCTCCTTCTGCTCGGCGGCCGCGTCGAGGAGCTGCTGGACGTGCTCCGTCATGTGGCGACACTCGTTGCCCTCGAGCTTGTCTAGCTCGTCTGCTGCTGCCTAGGTAGCTCGTATTTTCTCCGCATGCTTGGCGTAAATGGGGCGATCTGCCCCGAACATGTTGGCAACGGCCGCGCCACACTGCCAGATCACGCCAATGCGGCTAGGCCCACCAGGAGCCGGCGTGCCGCCGACGACATGGTCCATCTCATGCCGGTAGGCCTCCAAAAGGCGTCTCGTGCTGGCCAGCCTGTTGGCGCTTTCGACGAGCTGGACGCGGCGTGCCTCCAGCATCTCGGCGTCGGCGTCTCCAGGGATGGGCTCAGACAGGTCTCGCAACACCGCCTCGAGTGGGTCTCGAACACCTCTGCCCGAATGCTCGCCATGGCTAATGACAAGCACCTCTGTGACGGTGCTCGAGCCGCTGAGCTCGCAAGGAAGCAGCTCATCGTAGACAACCACATAGGTGGGGAATGCATCAAGCGACGTCGTGTTGGAGTCAACAAGCATCGGGTCGGTGGAGCCAACCGACTTCAAGTCCACATCAGGCTCGCTGGCGACGTGGAGCTGGTCGAGGAGGCTGACGAGGCGGCTCTCGGGGCAATCCGTGCCCGACTCGGACGCGGGCTCGTCGGAGAAGCGAATCTCACCAACAAGATCGGCGAGGCGGCTCGCCGCGCAAGCGGCCTCCGCACCACGCAGCGCGTCGATGCAGACATCACCGGGCGTGCCGGGCTGGCTGCGCTAGCCAGGAAGGAACAAGGTTCCCGTCCAGAATAGGTCTCCGGACAACGGTGCACCTCACCCCATGGTGGGCGCCAAATGTCGGGGGTTGGGTGCGACATATGCAAAGGATGGCTTATCATGGTGGGAGCGAGTAGAACGTCATCGGTGCCTGGAAGTGGGATGAGGCGTAGACACAAACGCCGACGCACTTTACCCAGATTTGGGGCTCTCCTAGGAGATAACACCCCTAGTCCTGCTCTGCGGGGTCTCCGCATGATCACTAAGGCACTAGTGAATACAATGGTGCTCCTCGAGGTGTATGCTGGAGGTAGAAGGAGGCAGGGCTTGCTCTGTTCTCCCTCTATGTATGAGTCTAATTCTAACCGGTCCGGCACCCTTTGCATGGGTGCCCTGGGGGGTTTATATAGGCCTACCCCCCAGGGGTACATTGGTAATCTGGCCAGGTGTAGGGCCCAGTTATCAGTGTCTCCGGTCGCCGGCTTCTCCACCGACTGCTGGGGCCTGCTGCCTGGTGGGCCTCGTCGATTGGTCTGGTACGGAGCCGACAGGGCGCCTCCACCACTGGCGGGTCTGGTTGGCTGGTTACTGTAGCCGAAATGTTAATGACGCATGCTTGGTCAGGGGAGGGGCGTGGCTACAGTCCCGCCGTCTGGTGGGAGATCACTGTAGCCTCGCCGCGTCTCATCTGGTTAATGGCGCACGGGCCTTGAGGGAAGGCCCGACCATCTCCCAGAAGCCGGATCCCCTTGGGTCCGACTGGCTAGGCTACGCTGCCCTCCGGGCTCCGGCTGCCTGGTAGGGCCCGCCGCCTGCAGGTCGTACCGACAAGCCGTCGCGGGAGCATGCCCCGCCTGTCAGGGGTGACGTCAAGGGTGGAGTGGCAATAGTGCCGCGTCGTGCGGAGATCTCCGCCTGTACGGGGCACTGTGGCCACGCTGAGCCCAGGACACGGGGGTGATGGGCTACACTATAGCCTCACCCTGTCTTGTCTTCTTAATGGGGTGGCGCAGACTCTAAGGGCGCCGGGGGCCGTATGCTAGGAGCCGACCTCTCCGGAGGCCGCCGGCTAGGAGTCGACCTTTCTTGATGCCGTCTTCTGGTACTTGGCCGCCTTCTGGCAGCCGGCCGTTTGAGCCAGCCGTCCACCAGAAGGCGGCGCTTCATTCTGGAGGCTCGTGGGGCGCCGCAGGCCCAATGTCTTGAAAGGTTCAGGGACTCTGGTTGCGCTACCCGTGGCCCATTACTCCGACACGACATTTGGGCGGACGCAATGGATTCCTAATGAAAGGAGTCCTAGTGCTGCCTCGCACGTGCCTCCTCCTGGGAGCGGCGGGGCGCAAGCCGGATGGCCATCTCCTCCTCATGGTCGCGTAGGAAGAGTTAGAGGTCGACGGATCTGAAGGTGAAGGACTCGGATCCGTTGCCCGCATGCCGGAGAAGGTCAGACTGGAGTTTGGGTGGCGGAGGGGAGTGGAGTGAAGTGGCTACGTTTGATCCGGCAAACGGATGGGGAGGAACATATGTGGGGCCGACTTGGCCAACATGGACCGGGTCCGACATGGCGAACGCACCCATATCCGGCTCATATTTGGGCTAGATATGAGGGGTGCCGGTCAGTCTGGACGTTTGAGGCCCATTCGAAGCGCCCGTTTGGATCAAATATTTGTGACCGGTCAATGGCCGAGCCGTCCGCCTGGGCGTTTAAAGCGGGTTTGGGTTGTCCGGTTGTAGATGCTTTAAAACCTCCATACTTCGGAAATATCAAATCTTGTTTGGTTTGGTTGTGTAAAGTAAATTGGTCCTTCAACAGGGTTTGGAAGGGAAAGTTGCATTGCACTATCAAATACTAAAAAAAGAACACTGCTGCATTGAATAGCCCACTGCCAACTTCCCACAGTAGTGATGAATTCTGATTGCTTATAAATTAACAAGTAAACTGGTTCATCTAGTACATAAATAATTGATTCATCGTATGGTTACATATTTATCAATTTAATATATTAAAACTGAGCATCCTCCCAGCCCTCTCAGGCCATCAGGGTTTTTAGCCGTCAGATCTCAGTTTCTGGTCATTTTTAGCCGTCTGATGACTTGTCTAAACACATAATTAATCGCGTGGGCTAGCTGTCCTAGGGAGGCTACTCCGGTAGAAAAATCGGCCATCTCTGGTTGATTGGGCCAGACAGGCCTTTTTGCAGTGGTTGGGGCAAGCACGGCCCATCGGGAAAACACAGAAGATGTGCGACATCTTCATTGTTGGTCCTCCTCCCGCAAGCCACTCCTGCGCGGTGGCGGCTAGGGTTAGCGATGATGAGTGGCTAGACGGATCGAGGCGGGATGGAGGTAGCAGCTGATGCGATAGGGAGATACAGAGGAGCGGTGTCCATCCAATCCTCCTGATGCGAGGTGCACGATTGGACCGGAGGTGCCGGGTCGAGGCATGGAAGTCGATGCGCGCGGTGGGACTGACCGGAGGAGCGAGATCTGGGTCGCCCCCATTCTCTGTGGCCGCTACCCCTCGCGGCACCGTCCTTGGAGCGCACACACCACTGCCTCAGCTTGTATTCCTTGCTCCACCAATTCATAACTCGTTGAAGACTCTCCACCGCCGTTGTCTACAGTCTGACACGATCCACTGCTCGGGCCGACAGCCATGGAGGAGTACATGGCGAGCACGAAGGTCCTCTGTACGTTTCGTCTTGCGGTCCTAGATACCCCATTCAACCCCATTCTTCCCTGATCTATTTGTACCTCTGTTTGGTGTTTTAGGCACTGAGCTGCAGGCAAAACATGTGAGAAACGAGTCCAGGCAGCATGCCAAAGGTGAGGGCACACATCATCTATGCCGCAAGGCCCAATATCTTCACTAATCCAATTCACCCAACAAACATCAAACCTATGCGTGGCATTTATAATTTATTCCCTCCCTCTATTCCTTGATGTGGGTAGAGCTTTCCAATGGGTTCGTTTTCTTGTATATAAACCAGATTCACATAGCTTGGATATGCAGCTGCTTGCATATACAACAAGGAATATTATCAGGGAACTTTTGTGGCCAAAGCGTATGATTCTATTTAGGTGGTTCGAGCACCACTGAGTGTGATTACTTCTCAACTTCCTATGCCCATGTAATGTGACTTAAGCATCTACAAGTAATTTATTTGTTTTCATTATTATATATTTGATTACATGTCTGTTGGGCATTTGGCTTTTTGATTGCTTGTAGAACCAATTGAGACATCGATGGAAAATTTCAAGGATTATATTAAGGTATACACCTGACTCGGTGAACATTTCTTATATTCATGCTGAATTCTTGTGTTTTATGATGGGGTTTTTATATGTAGTTCTGTGATTACATTCTGCAAACATGTATTAGTTGCCAATATCATTAGCTCTCCAGACAAACAACTAACATTGGTAGTACACTTATATGAAATGACACCAACGATGCATTTTGATTTGTCATAACAAGTGCTAGCTGCTAGCTGGTTCCAATGGATGATAATTTTATTGTAAACTCAAATATCAACCTGATCGACCAGCATGGTCCTCATGACATTAATTTTTTATCAACTTTTTCTAATGCTCTAAAGATTTTTTTACTAAAGGAGGAAAAGTACATATTGTACTATGGCAAGTTCACACTCCTTGAAGCACCCATTTCTACATCATCATCTTGCATGCGTGATGCCCTGATTTGCTTATAACTGTCAGGCATTTAGGAACTAAGGAATTTCCTAATTGACATAATCTACATTGCGTGTGCAATGCAAAAAATATCATGTCCCCAAAAATCTCACAAGTTTGCAGGTATGCCATTTCTAATCAACAATTATGCTCTCCCACTTCTCTCATGCTCTTCTCTTGTTATCTGCAATATATGATAGTACTATTGATATTTTGTGTCATTAATTGAATTTTTACCAATGGACATATGCAGGAAGATTGAAGTGAAAAGAATTGATGCATGTCTCTTGGCCATGAAGAGAAATATTTTGAGTCCTAGACCGGAGGAGCCAAAGTCTCCGAGGCAACCGTGATAGAAGCTGATCTCGAGGTGATGCTTGCTGTGAAGGTTAGTTTGGCTCTTTCTTTGACTTTATCTTGGAAATTGCAAAAATATTGTGGTCATTTTTTTTCTGACTTCGTCCAATTTGAAAGCAACACATAAGTTATAGTCTCGTCTATATTGTTATGCTAAGATGGCTACATGCAGCCATGACCTCTTTTGGTGTCATACATATTTGCACAAACCTCCTATCGCAGTACTGAACTTTAAGGCCTGAGAGCGTATACATAACCTTTGGTTTTGGTGACTTATCTTACAACTATAATAGACAAATTTTCACTACTATATGTTTCATTGTATGATCATCCCAAGAAGAAGTAACGATTTTGAGTGCTAATCCAGAAGCTTAATTTTGTTAGTATCCTTAATTCCAAACCCATATTCTATTGAACTTCCATGTTTCATGCTGCACATATTTATAGAAATTCCTATGATCCAACCGGAAAAGTAGACGGCATGGCAATGTTGTGGTGTTTCTCGCATCTGCTATTTGCCCTGCAAGGTTACTATGTTTGTCTCAAATAAGCAAACAAATTTATAATCTTTATTTTAGCTTATAAGATTTTCTCATGCCAGTTTTCTGTTGATTCATACAATGGTTGATTCAGACCTCATCTGATACAAGAGAGCCGATGCCAAGGAAAGTTAATAAACCAACTAACAACATAAACATTTGCGTACAACCCTCGGTATAAATGTGAATTATGATTTCTGTCAACTAACAAATGGTTCAAGATAAAGAGATCAGGTTTTATGGTTTGAAATATACAAAAATATTGATTACAAATTTGCAATTGAATAATCATGTTTGTTATTACTTCTATGTGGAGATTAGTCTGATATCATTGATCAGAGGTACAAACATACACGATTCTTGTTGTAAAGCAGTGTACGATGAAGACTTAGATTCGACAATTATGTGATCTGTAGTGTGCTATGCAAAACGCATAGCTTTGGACCCAACTTCTTTGGTTGAATTAATCCTCACAATGGCGTTTCCACTTTAATTTATAATTCTTGTGTTTCCTGCATATTCATGTTTTAGGTTACTGCTTAATGAAGGATAGTTGTTGCTCCTATGTTCATAACCCAGTGGTGGCTATAAATCAAAGTGAGCTACAGACGGACACACGCAATTGTAAGAAAGTAAAATAGTATTGTCAGTCAATAGAGTGCCTGCTTAGTATCTTTCTGCCATGGTTTACTACTTACTACCGATTGGAGAATCTCTTATTTCAAAATGCAAAGGAAACATGCATTAAACAATTTATTTCAGTATATTTTATCTTTCTCTATAATTTATCATGGGCGTCGGTGTGTCTCACGGAGTGAGGTACCATTGAAGAACAACCAGACCAGATTGGTGGTCGACGACAGAGGCATGGCCTAATGATATGCCTAGGTGTAATCCCTTCTAGAATTTTATTACATGCCATAATGCATTGATTTCTTTAGATAATAAATGTTGTAAAAAAATCTGAAATATTTGAACCGTCTATATTTATTTTTATTTTCTCAAATATTCCTAATATCTTTCCTTGATATATTTATTTGTAAATGTCTTGACATAAGCCTTTTTGGGAGAGCTTTTTAGGAGCCAAGAGGAGGACACGATCAATCACAGAACATGTATCCACCAATAAGACCCAATTCAAATCTTCTACACTTGATGCAACAACTTGGACCAACAACTCGATTAGACCTAAGAACCTCAATGCACTATTTTTTAATGATCAACCGGACTGGATTTCTCTTTTCAGTTCCATTATTCTACAAAATGGAGGAGGAAGGCACAAGCACAAAGAAATAAACAACAAGTCAATTAGACCTAAGAATATAAAAAGTGAATTTTAAGATCAATTGGACCAGATTTCCCTCATCACTTGCATATTCTTTCTCTACAAAGTGGGGGAGGCAAGAACAAGCACACAAAAAGCATGATACATCAAAGCATTGCAAAAAAATGTACAAATTACTTTATACCCCTAATAACTAAGAGTCAAGTAGACGGGCGCAGCAACGCGCGCCATCAACGATCTAGTTATTACTTAAAATGTTGCCATAAATTAGCAAGTACAGATAAGTATTTTTTAGGGGCAAGTACAGATAAGTATACTGGTCAAATATCTCTCAACAACCATACAGGTTCAAAGCTTACAAAAACATTCAGGTTCAAACATAGAAGTGCATAGCCGTTATTACAAAAAAGTTAACATGTAGCATAAAAGATAATCGAGATGTCCTAGATTATAGGAATTGTGAGCAGATGCCCACAATTACATGATCGCACAAACACACACCCTACCTTTATGAGCACCTCTGAGACACTGAGCCGACATCATATCTTGAGATTGACGAAGTCATGACAGACGCCTCTTAGTTTTTTTTGTTGGCGAGAAAACTTTCCTCGATCTATTCATCAACTGTGAAGGTAGTACAAAGAACACCATAAGTAAAAAATACATTCAGATACATAGACCACCTAGCGATGAATACAAGCACTGGGGCGAGGACAGCGGGAGCGAGCCGAAGGCGCGCCGCTGTCTTCACCCCTTCCTCACTTGAGTGGGGCAAACCTTGTTGTAGTAGACAGTCGGGAATTTGTCGTGCTAAGACCTCATAGCACCAGTGCACCAGATCAACAACCGCCGCCGACGAAGAGATGCGTAAATCGGAAGGATCCAACGTTTTTTTGAACATCTACTATAGGGTAAAAACCCCACAGTCCTTTATTAAGTCAAAAACATAACAAAGATGTACAAGGCAGGTCTATAAAGGTTACAAGGCTAAACTAGGTTAGAGGGAACTTACATTTACAAGGGGGCATTAACCCAATATACAAGCCTATGCTTAGTGTTATCCTTGAGCCTATGAGACAACAGAAGAATATCATGTACAAAATTACATCGCCAACTAGAAAAAGTAGACCGTGCCCCTCTGAAAGTTCTCCCATTCCTCAGGATCCAAATATTCCAGGCAGCAGTGAGCATGACCTCAAAGAAGAAGGGATGGCCAAATCTCTGTCTTGCTTGGGAAAAGGATACAACCTATAGACACATGAACACAGATGAACAAAGACATGATCCACATAGATCCACTGAAGACAAACACTGACCAAATCCCATGAGATCCGCTAGAGACAAACCTCCACACCCCCTCCGACGATGCTACAAACACCATCAGGACGAGGACTAGGCGGGGAGAAATTTATTCTGTCTTGTGAGACTCGACGTTGTATCGCCTCCCTAAGCAGGACACAAACCCTAAGAGAACTCAAAAAAGCATGAAATGTAGTTGACAGGACGTTTCCTCCAACTAAACGAACATCACCGACTCATCCTCCTCTATACCGAAAAAGGGTTTCCCCCACGCTTTGTATTCCAAAGCAACCAACACCGATACAAGGAACGTTGGGGCAAGCAACACATCAAGCCCAAAGAAAAAGAAAAAAAAATGCCAACAATGGCAGCTCGACAAAGTGCGAATGACCCGCCACCACTACGCCCTCCAGAAACAAACTACCACAGCCCGAGGCTCCGAACCGCCATGCACCAAGCAACACCTCCAAGAAGGAATGCGACGCCAACGACGTTGCTGCGCGGACTTGTCCTAGGGTTTCCCCTGGCACGCGGAGGGAGGTGGGGGATGGATATCACCGACACCCTCCAAGAAGGAATGGTGGCACCCACAGGTGTCACCGCATCAGAGCCAAAGAACCGGCAAGGATTTCTCCCGCACTCCAACGCCACCACCCAACGGACCGGAGCCAACCAGCCAGACCGCCACCCACCACCATGCGCCAACGCGGTAGCGCCGCCACCCACGCCACTAATACGTCTCCAACGTATCTATAATTTTTGATTGTTCCATGCTATTATATTATCTGTTTTGGATGTTTAATAGGCATTAATATGCTATTTTATATTATTTTTGGGACTAACCTATTAACGGAGTGTAACATCCCAAATTTTCAATTTGGAATGTTATACATAGGTCATCATATGCATATCATATTTTATTTGTATTTTGGTTTTGATCCTAGAAATTCTAAGCAACTCAAGGACCCACGGAGAGAGGTGGGGATTTCATTTATTTTCATATTTGAATTTTCTCCAATTTGAAAAGAGGATCATTTTGGTTTTATTGTTTTTCTCTCTGAAATATTTCCAATATTAAAATAAAGAGAGGAGATAAAATGACTTCTCTAAAATAAAAGAAATATTGGAGGAAAAATGTTAAAATCAAATAAATATTTTAATTGGATTTTATTGCTATTTTATTTGAATTAGAAAAACATGCATTTTTCAAAATTGCACTCCTAGCCCAAATAAATGTTCACTTTGTCCTAAATATTATTGGAGGACCGTGAAAATTTATTTCAAGATTTTTGGGATATTTATTTTTATTTATTTACCTTGTCGGTTAAAAAACGAAACGACCTATGGGCCGTGCTCGAGCGGGACTCCTGCCGCTCGACCCCTTTAAAGGGCAAGGCCCGATGCCACCACGAGCCTAAGCCGCTGCCCCGCCAAACCCTAGTGCCGCTGCCTCGATCCCCGTGCCGCGCCGCCACCGCCCGCTGACGCAGCCGCCCCGCGCCATGTCGCCACCTCGCACCGCCACCGCCCGCCAACGCCGCCGCCCGGCACCCACGCCGCCGTCGCCCCACACCGCCGTCGTTGCCCCGCCTCGCCAGACTCGCCTCGCCGCCGACCGCCGCCGCCGTCCGCCGGAGTTCGCCGCCGCCGCCGCCGGTTTTTCGTTCGGTTTAGGTAAAAACCATTCGTTTTTTAAACCCTAGATCGGCATTTTTAGACTAGATCAGTTTTTCTGCGGTTTAGGTTAATTTGCGAACGTTCGTTCGTTAGCTCGTTTTAATGAACGAATTCGTTCGTTTGCCTCTGTTAGCGGATGTTCGTCCGATAGATTTTTCTTTTTCTGTTTTTTGCCAGGGACCTATCCGCGATTATTTTTATCGCAGATTAGCCCCTGATATTCAAACCCTCGCAACTTTTTAACCGTTCATCCAAATCCAGTGAAACCAGCGCCAAAATCTTTGTCTCGAGCCCCCATTTCCGATTAATCAACTTGAATAGGATTTTGACAAATTAAAATTGGTGTTCAAGCAGATTTGAATTCAAACTTCTTTTGATCGTAGTTTGAGTTTTGTAGCTCCGATTCGATTGATTCCTTTTGCAAATCGAAGCTCTTTATTTGAAATTTGAGATTGGATCTTCTTATTTGAATTTTACCTGTGCATCTATGCTTGAGTGCTTATGTATGCTATTGTTTGTTTGCGATAGAATTCCCGGAGTGCGAAGCGTGCTACTACGAGTCTCTAGGGTTTGCAGATCGTCAGCAAGGCAAGTAACACTTTGATCATATCTTTGTTACCCAGTTTTATGCATTAGTTCCAATCCTCAAACATTACATGGTTAAGATCTGATTAACATGTGGGTTTGGGAAGTAGATGATGAGGTAGAACCTATTGTCCTTTTATTATCAAACCCTTGGGAGTTAGTTCTACGTTATGCTCAGGTTGCTATGCTATGCTCGTAGACGTGGATTGGTTGAGTGTATCCATGACAGATGTGAGAATTGTTAATCAATGGTTAACTTCAGGTGGCTACTTAAATACACATCTGGGTGGATTGGTTGCGGGCACCTGGAGAATCCAGTGTTGTCCTAGGATATCCCTAAGTACCCGTGTGATAATCCGACGATTCGCCACCCAAGCTCAAAGGGATCATAAGATTTCTCATGCTAGAAACTTCCGTGTGCAGCCACAAGCTATTATGGGCTCTAGCATAGTTGAGTAGGTTATATGACCTCTTTTAGTGGTGGGCTAGCAGATGTAGGGGAAAGTAGGTGTAACTGTCCACCCAGAGTAAAGAGTTAATGTTTCTGAAAGACCGTGTCTCGGTCATCCGTTTCTCAAACACCATGTAGTGCGAGAAATCCAACGGAGGTGATCGAGTCTTGTGGGGAAAAGTGCGCAAACCTCTGTAGAGTGTACAAACTAATCATGGTTAGTAGAGTCCCCGGTTATGGACATCTTGAGTATCTGGTTCTTGGATTATCATGTTGATCTCATCACTCTAAATTAAATTGTTGGGTAATTGATACTGTTTAATTGGGATTGAGTTGGAGGAACCCATAGATCTTTCCACCAGCCATATATGCATGTAGTGTTAGCATTTATCTTGTTCATTGCTCTACAGTGTTATTTTGCCAGGATATTCCATGTGCTGACCCGTTTCGAGCTGCAACATATCATGTTGCAGACTTTTCAGACAAATAGTAAGGTGGGCTAGGTCATTGTCGTTCACTCAGCTATGCCGTTGGAGTTGATGGACTCGCTTTATCTTCCAAGCCTTCCGCTGTTATCTTATTTAGATGGCCTTAAGCCATATTATTGTAATAAGTTCTCTTTCGAGACATTAGATGTAATAAGTGTGTGATTGAGACTGTTATAAATTCTTGAGTACTGTGCATGTCAGCATCACCGATCCAGGGGTGACACTGATGCACAGAGACTTGACTGTTTGAGGTCAGGTTGCTACAAGATGGTATTAGAGCACATGCTGATTATAGGACACGACCACTAAGTTAAACCATAGGTCACTCTTCTCTACTCATTTATGACTCCTCTCCCTTTTCCACTCTATAGGATGGCAGACTCAAGGAACAAGTTTACACAACCGGATGAAGACACACCTTTTCAACGACACTTGAAGGAAGTCACTAGGTACCTGAACATCGGAATACCAAGCTTCACCGGGACCTACATCGCCACTTTACCAGAAGAGGAGTGTTGGATGATTCGAGTTCAAGTTCCAGGAAGGACATTCACCCCAGTTACTGAGCCCATAGAGTTTTCCTTTGATGCACCAACCTGGAGTCTAGGAAAGAGCATGGCAGCCCACATCGCCATGACGCATTGGCGAAGTTTATCACAAGGATCTTAAGGACACTATCTACCAGATATGTGGGTGCCGAGATGAGCAATGGGAGATGATAAGCACCAGGAGGGACATGTCCATTGCAGCTTTAATCCAGGAGTTAAACCAGCACATTCGTCGCCAGGGGAACCAGATGTGCGCAAGCATGATAGATCTGAAGAAGGTGATGACCAAGAACATGGAGCTAGAAGAAGAACTCAAGTCTACACACGACGGATATGAGGAGGAAATGGCAATACTAGTGGAGAAGAATGACGACCCGACGAGGAAGCTAGGAGTATTCCTGGGAGACCCCGCGCCAGGAGGAGATGACGACCATTCCAAGGACATCCGCTCTGAGGACTACATCATCATCAATGACACTGATTCTGACCCTGATAGTAGTGATGATGATTATGAAGACGAAGCTGGAGAGGATATCATGGAGTCTTCCACCAATCAAAATTTTTAGACGACCACCATATGATTAGTAGTATTCCCCCCATGTACATAGTAGCAGTCCAAGCACTTTTGTAATGGTAGTTAGATCGTTTTATGCCCTTGTTTGAATTGATTGGTGTGATATGAATGTGTTTGTCTCATGTGCATATGGGTAGTGTTTCCCCCTTAGATCTCATTCTATTCTGTTTTCTCACCTTTTCTAAACCCATCAGATGCCTCTGAGACGTGACAATGGATTTCCTTCCCACCAGAGCTCACTCAGTTGATCCAACAGCAGAATACCTTGATGCAGCTACTAGTTCAGAACTAGAACCAAGGAAACAACAACAACAACCCACCACCACCACCACCTGTTGATGACTTAGCCCGTTTCCTAAGGTTGAATCCGCCAGTGTTCTCTAGTAGCACCGAGCCGATTATTGCAGATGATTGGCTCCGTAAGATTGGAAGGGAACTGACCACTGCAGGATGCACAGATGCGGAGAGAGTGCATTTTGCCGCACATCAGCTTGATGGACCCGGAACATCATGGTGGGAGAATTTCACAGCCACTTATCCCATTGACACTGTTACATGGGATCAGTTTCAGCAGGCTTTCCGCACTGCCCATGTTTCAGCAGGAGCTTTGAACATGAAGAAGCGCGAGTTTCGCAACTTGCCAAGCAGGACGCACAGTGGGCCAATATGTGGATGAGTTTAGTAATCTATCATGCTATGCCCCTGATGATGTAGCTACAGATGCCGCTAAGCAGGAAAAATTTCTGGAAGGACTGAATGATGAGCCGAGCATGCAGTTGATGGTGGCAACATTCAACAACTACCAAGAGTTGGTAGATAGAGCTCTTATGATTGAAGGGAAGCATCAGCAAATAGAGAGCCACAAGAGGAAGTATGGACAAGGGAAGTACAATTCAGGAGCTCAACAGAGACCTCGTTTCACCCCGAACTCGGGAGGGCACGTTCACCATAACCATGGAGGCCACAATCTCAATGGAGGAAGTTCGCATAACCATAGTAGCCCCAAGAATGGGAATGGGAATGGAGGAAGCAGCAGCCAGAACCACCCCAACCTGGCAATGCCCTCCAAGAAGGATCTAAGTCACATTACTTGTTTCAAGTGCGGGAAGAATGGACACTACGCCACCGAGTGTTCTGAAGCAAAGAATGGAAATGGCAATGGAAGCTCTGGGAAGAAGCCCAACCCTTTCAACAGGGGACAAGTGAACCACGTTAACATGGAGGAGGTTGAAGAGCAGCCAGATGCAGTTATAGGTAAGTTTTTGGTTAAGTCATTTACTGCAATCGTTCTTTTTGATACTGGTGCGTCGCATTCATACATATCAAGGGGATTTGTGGATAAGTATAAGTTGCCCACCAAAGTTCTTAGGACACCCATGTTAATAAGCTCGCCAGGAGCAGAGTATATGGCAAGCACATGATATTTTCAGATGCCATTGACCATAGGTAGGCATGTTTTCCCCTCAGATCTGATAATTCTGGAATCTCAAGGGTTGGAAGCGATATTGGGCATGGATTAGTTATCGATGTATGGGGAAACATCGATTGCTCACCACCCCAGAAGGAAAAAGGATTAAGTATGTATCCAGGCATGCACCAAGGAGAACCCAAGTAAATTCTCTCTCAGGAGTTGTTCAGGAGGAAGTGCCTATGGTGAAGGATTACCCCGATGTATTTCCAGAGGAGTTACCAGGCATGCCACCGGATCGAGACATTGAGTTTTTAATTGAGCTACTGCCAGGCACCGGGACAATATCAAAGAGACCATATCAGATGCCCGCAAAGGATTTGGAAGAAATTAAGAAGAAGATTAAGGAGTTACTGGATAAAGGTTAGATACGACCAAGTTCGTCACCTTGGGGAGCCCCAGTGCTTCTAGTGGAGAAGAAGGATGGATCATTAAGGATGGTTTTCGATTATCGTGCGTTGAATGAAGTGACGATCAAGAACAAGTAGGCACTACCGATGATCAATGATTTGTTTGACCAGTTGCAAGGAGCTAAAGTTTTCTCTAAGATAGATCTTCTATTAGGTTATCACCAGTTGAAGATTCGAGAGCACGATATACCTAAGACAGCTTTTACCACAAGGTACGAGCTATACAAGTATACTGTTATGTCATTTGGTCTGACTAACACGCCTGCCTATTTCATGAACATGATGAACAAAGTGTTTATGGAGTTTTTGGATAAGTTCATTGTGGTGTTCAATGATGATATATTGGTTTACTCGAAGAACAAACATGAGCATAAGGAGCATTTGCGTTTAATTCTTGAGAAGCTCAGGGAACATCAGTTGTATGCCAAGTTCAACAAATGTGAGTTTTGGTTGAAGGAAGTTGGTTTTCTTGGACATGTTATATCCGGAGAAGGAATAGCAGTACAGCCTACCAAGGTTGTTTCTGTGACTAAATGGGTGGCACCCACATCAGTTGGAGAGGCCAGGAGTTTTCTCGGACTCGCAGGATATTATCGGAGGTTCATTGAGAATTTCTCCAGGATTGCAAAGCCCATGACAGAGTTATTGAAGAAGGACACCAAGTTTAAATGGACTGAGGAGTGTGAAGCTAGTTTTCAGGAGTTGAAGAAACATTTGGTTACAGCCCCGATGCTGATTCTTCCCGATCAATGAAAGGATTATCAAGTGTATTGCGACGCTTCACGTCGAGGACTTGGGAGCAGTGCTTATGCAGGAAGGAAGAGTTGTTTCATATGCCTCACGATAGCTTAAACCTCATGAGCTGAATTATGCTACACATGATTTGGAGTTAGCAGCCGTAGTGCATGCGCTGAAGACATGGAGACATTTTCTCATCGGAAACCACTGTGAGGTATACACGGATCATAAGATTTTGAAATATATCTTCACACAAAAGGAGTTGAACCTCAGGCAAAGGAGATGGTTGGAGGTCATTAAGGATTATGATATGAAATTGCACTATCATCCCGGAAAGGCTAATGTAGTAGCAGATGCGTTGAGTCGCAAAAGTTATGTTAATTACCCAAGGAGTTAGCAGAAGATCTTCATGAGCTAAGTTTGGAAATAGTTCCGAGAGGTTATGTAGCAGCATTGGAAATTCAGTCCACTTTGATGGGTAAGATAAGAGAAGCCCAGAAGACTAACTAGGAGATTGCCGAGATAAAGGAAAGGATGAGTAAAGGAAAGGCTAAAGGATTTCGTGAGGATAAGCACGACACTTTCTGGTTTGAGGATCGCATATATGTGCCTAATGACCCCAAGATCAGGAAGTTGATTCTGCAGGAGGCCCATGATTCGCCGTACTCAATTCACCCAGGGAACACTAAGACGTATCTGGATTTGAAGGAAAGTTTCTGGTGGACAGGAATGAAGAAGGATATTGCCGAGTATGTAGCAATATGTGATGTATGTCAGAGAGTTAAGGCAGAGCATCAGAAGCCAGCTGGATTACTACAGCCATTGCTGATACCCGAATGGAAGTGGGATAAGCTTGGCATGGATTTTATCCTTGGATTGCCCAGGACTCGTTCAGGCTATGACTCTATTTGGGTTGTAGTCGATCGGTTGACGAAAGTAGCTCATTTCATCCCGATGAAGACCACTTATACGAGTGCTAAGTTGGCAAAGATATACATGACCAGGATCGTGTGTCTGCATGGAGTTCCGAGGACCATCGTACTGGATAGAGGAACCCAGTTTACCTCAAAGTTCTGGAATCAATTGCATGAGACTTTGGGTACTAGGCTAGAGTTTAGTACAGCCTTTCATCCACAGACAGATGGACAGACCGAGAGAGTCAATCAGATTCTGGAGGACATGTTGAGAGCTTGTGCGCTAGATTATGGATTTAGTTGGGATGAAAACTTGCCGTATGCAGAGTTCTCTTATAACAATAGCTATCAAGCCAGTTTAAAGATGGCCCCTTTCGAAGCTTTGTCGAAAGGAGGTACAGGACACCGTTATTGTGGTATGAAGTTGGAGATCGACAGTTGTTCGGACCAGATTTAATCAAAGACTCTAAAGAGAAGGTTAAGTTGATTCGTGACAGACTCAAGGTAGCCCAGTGCAGGCAGAAGAGTTATGCAGATTCGAAACACAAGGAGACAGTTTGCAAAATCGAAGACAGAGTATACCTTCGTGTGTCCCCGCTTCGAGGAGTTAAGCATTTTGGAGTTAAGGGAAAGTTAGCACCACGTTTTGTAGGACCATACTGAGTTTTGGAACGTATGGGAGAAGTTGCTTACAAGATGGAATTGCTAGAAGGATTTTCAGGAGTTCATGATGTGTTTCACGTTCCCAGTTGAAAAAGTGCCACACAGAGATGGCCGATATTCCTCTGAGAGATACAGTGCCACTGGAAGTGATTCAGCCAGATAGTGATTTGACTTACGAGGAGAAACCTGTCAAGATTCTCGAGTTTGCCAACCGAGTCACACATGGCAAGGTTGTAAAGTTTTGCAAAGTTCTGTGGAGCCACCATACCGAGGAGGAAGCCACCTCGGAGCGAGAAGAAGACCTACGGAAAGACCACCCACACCTGTTTTCTAGCCAACCCGAATCTCGAGGGCGAGATTCATCTTAAGGGGGGGGGTAGGTTTGTAACATCCCAAATTTTCAATTTGGAATGTTATACATAGTTCATCATATGCATATCATATTTTATTTGCATTTTGGTTTTGATCCTAGAAATTCTAAGCAACTCAAGGACCCACGGAGGGAGTTGGGGATTTCATTTATTTTCACATTTGAATTTTCTCAAATTTGAAAAGAGGATCATTTTGGTTTTATTGTTTTTCTCTCCAAAATATTTCCAATATTAAAATAAAGAGAGGAGTTAAAATGACTTCTCCAAAATAAAAGAAATATTGGAGGAAAAATGTTAAAATCAAATAAATATTTTAATTGGATTTTATTGCTATTTTATTTGAATTAGAAAAACATGCATTTTTCAAAATTGCATTCCTAGCCCAAATAAAAGTTCACTTTGTCCTAAATATTATTAGAGGACCGTGAAAATTTATTTCAAGAATTTTGGACTATGTTTGATATTTCTTTTTATTTTTTACCTTGTCCATTTAAAAAACGAACCAACCTATGGGCCGTGCCCGAGCTGGACTCCTCCCTCTCGGCCCCTTTAAAGGGCGAGGCCCGAGGCCGCCGCCAGCCCAAGCCGCTGCCCCGCCAAACCCTAGCACCGCCGCCTCGATCCCCGAGCCATGCCGCCACCGCCGCCGCCCGGCAACCCCGCCGGGCTGCGCTGCGCCGCCATCACCCCACGCCGCCGTCGCCGCCCCGCCTCGTCGGACTCGCCTCACCGCCGACCGCCGCCGCCCCGCCTCGTCGGACTCGCCTCACCGCCGACCGCCGCCGCCGACCGCCGGAGTTCGCCGCCGCCGCCGCTGTTTTTTCGTTCGGTTTAGGTAAAAACCGTTCGGTTAAAAAAAACCTAGATCGTTTTTTTAGATTAGATCGGTTTTTCTGCGGTTTAGGTTAATCTGTGAACGTCCATTCGTTAGCTTGTTTTAATGAACGAATTCGTTCGTTTGCCTCTATTAGCGGATGTTCGTACGATAGATTTTTCTTTTTCTGTTTTTTTTCACCAGGGACCTATCCGTGATTATTTTTATCACGGATTAGCCCCTAATCTTCAAACCCTCGCAACTTTTTAACCGTTCATCCAAATCCAGTGAAACCAACGCCAAAATCTTCGTCTCGAGCCCCTCTTTCCGGTTAATCCGCTTCAACGGGATTTTGACAAATTAAAATTGGGATTCAAGCAGATTTGATTTCGAACTTCTTTTGATCGTAGTTTGAGTTTCGTAGCTCCGATTCGATTGATTCTTTTTGCAAATCGAAGGTCTTTATTTGAACTTTCAGATTGGATCTTATTATTTGAGTTTTACCCATGCATCTATGCTTGAGTGATTATGTATGCTATTGTTTATTTGCGATAGAATTCCTGGTGTGCGAAGCGTGCTACTACGAGTCTCTAGGGTTTGCAGATCGTCAGCAAGGCAAGTAACACTTTGATCATATCTTTATTACCAAGTTTTATGCATTAGTTCCAATCCTCAAACATTGCATGGTTAGGATATGATTAACAAGTGGGTTTGGGAAGTAGATGATGAGGTAGAACCTTTTGTCCTTTTATTATCAAACCCTTGGGAGTTAATTCTACGTTATGCTCAGGTTGCTATTCTATGCTCGTAGACGTGGATTGGTTGAGTGTGTCCATGACAGATGTGAGAATTGTTAATCAATGGTTAACTTAAGGTGGCTACTTAAATACACATATGGGTGGATTGGTTGCGGGCACCTGGAGAATCCAATGTTGTCCTAGGATATCCTGGAGTACCCGTGTGATAATCCTACAGTTCTCCACCCAAGCTCAAAGGGATCATAAGATTATTCATGCTCGAAACTTCCGTGTGCAGCCACAAGCTATTATGGGCTCTAGCATAGTTGATTAGGTTACATGACCTCTTTCAGTGGTGGGCTAGCAGATGTAGGGGAAAGTAAGTGTAACTCTCCACCCAGAGCAAAGAGTTAATGTTTCTGAAAGACTGTGTCTCGGTCATCCGTTTCTCAAACACCATGTAGTGCGAGAAATCCAATGGAGGAGATCGAGTCTTGTGGGGAAAAGTGCGCAAACCTCTGCATAGTGTACAAACTAATCATGGTTAGCCGAGTCCCCGATTATGGACATCTTGAGTATCAGGTTCTTGGATTATCATGTTGATCTCATCACTCTAAATTAAACTGTTGGGTAATTGATACTATTTAAGTGGGATTGAGTTGGAGGAACCTTCTCAATGTTTAACAACCACCATGATAGTTAAATAAAATATATTCCTTTGTTGTAGAGAAAAATTGGCTTTATGCAAAACAATTAACCATAGAGCTTTCCACTAGCCATATATGCATGTAGTGTTAGCATTTATCTTGTTCATTGCTCTACAATGTTATTTTGCTAGCATATTCCATGTGCTGACCCGTTTCGGTCTGCAACATATCATGTTGCAGACTTTTCAGACGAAGAGTAAGGTGTGCTAGGTCGTTGTCGTTCACTCAGCTATGCCGTTGGAGTTGATGGACTCGCTTTATCTTCCAAGCCTTCCTTTGTTATCTTATTTAGATGGCCTTAAGCCATATTATTGTAATAAGTTCTCTTTCGAGACATTCGACGTAATAAGTGTGTGATTGAGACTCTGTTATAAATCCTCGAGTACTGTGCGTGTCAGCATTACCGATCCAGGGATGACACTGGTGCACAAAGACTTGACCGTTTGAGGTCAGGTCGCTACACCGAGGGCCTAGTGCCAGTTTTTGTTTTTTTTGCCTTTTTTAGAGTTTTGCAGAAAAGGAATACCAAACGGAGTCCAAACGGAATGAAACCTTCACGATGATCTTTCTTGGATCGAAAGCAAACCAGAAGACTTGGAGATGAAGTTGGAGACACAACAAGGAAGCCACGAGGCAGGAGGGCGCGCCCAGGGGGGTAGGACACACCCCCACCCTTGTGGGCCCCTCGTGGCTCCCCTGACCTAGTTCCTTCGCCTATATATACTCTTATACCCTGAAAACATCGGGGAGAGCCAGGAAACCACTTTCCATCGCCGCAACCTTCTGTACCACTGAGATCCCATCTAGGGACCTTTTCCAGGGTCCTGCTGGACGGGGATTTGATCACGGATGGCTTCTACATCAACACCATTACCTTTCCGATGAAGCGTGAGTAGTTTACCATAGACCTTTGGGTCCATAGTTATTAGCTAGATGTCTTCTTCTCTGTTTGATTCTCAATACCATTTTCTCCTTAATGTTCTTGGAGATCTATTCAATGTAATATTCTTTAGCGGTGTGTTTACCGAGATCTAATGAATTGTGGATTTACGATCAAGATTATCTATGAATATTATTTTGTCTTCTCTGAATTCTTATATGCATGATTTGATGTCTTTGCAAGTCTATTCGAATTATCGGTTTAGTTTGGCCTACTAGATTGATCTTTCTTGCAATGGGAGAAGTGCTTAGCTTTGTGTTCAATCTTGCGGTGTCCTTTCCCAGTGACAGTAGGGACAGCAAGTCACACATTGTATTGCTGCCATCGAGGATAACAAGATGGGATCATATTGCTTGAGTTATTTCCTCTACATCATGTCATCTTGCCTAATGCATTACTCCGTTCTTTATGAACTTTATACTTTAGATGCATGCTGGATAGCGGTCAATGTGTGGAGTAATAGTAGTAGATGCAGGCAGGAGTCGGTCTACTTGACACGGACGTAATGCCTATGTTCATGATCATTGCCTTAGATATCCTCATAACTATGCGCTCTTCTATCAATTGCTTGGTAGTAATTTGTTCACCCACTGTAATATTCGCTATCTTGAGAGAGGCCACTAGTGAAACCTATGGCCCCACGGGTCTCTTCTCCCATTTTCATGTTGCTAGTTTCCGATCTACTATTTTGCAATCCTTACTTTCCGATCTATAAACCAAAAATACCAATATTTACTTTACCATTTATCTATCTCTACAAGACCTCACTTTTGCAAGCGATCGTGAAGGGATTGACAACCCCTATATCGCGTTGGGTGCAAGTTGTTGATTGTTTGTGCAGGTATTCGGTGACTTGTTGTAATGCCCCGGATTCGATGCGCCAGGTGTCTGCCCATTATTCGTCGTCGTTGCCATGTCTTTTGCTTGCATGTTGCATTTTGCCATGTCATCATCTGCATTTCATCTGCATGTTTTTCGAAACTTGCTGTCACATCCCTAGCTTCTGGTGTTGCCTAGTGTTTGTATCTTGCTTGCATCATGTTTAAATTTTTGAAACCTGAATTGAGGAAATTTGGAAGCCTCAAGATTTAATTCAAGAAGGGCAAAGGACCCTGGAAAATTGCATTCAATGTTTCTCAAAATGTTCTTATTAACTGTTTAATATTTTTGGCAAGGCTTTTGCACCAAACCAAAAATAATGAACATTTGTAAGAAATTTTTTGGGCACTGAATTTAAATCATTATTGTATTTGAATTTGGAATTATATTCATAATATATGGGATATATTTTCAAATAACTTTGAAATGTTTTATGTGCTGTTGGAAAAGTCCATCTAGCACCATAAAATTATTCAGAGTGTTTTGTCATTGTTTGAATTCATTTTGAATTCACAAGCAGTGGCAAAATAACTGGATAAAAAGAAACAAAACAAAAATTAAAACAGAGCAGAAAAACTGACCTGGCAGCCCACTTACCTGGGCCTCACCTGTGCTGGCCCAGCCCACCTCTTCCTCTCTCCTACTATCTTCAACCTCCTGCCAGTGGGCAGGAGGGCGTGTGGCCGCGGTGCGCACGCACGCGCTCGGCCAGCTCCTACTTGCCGCTGCCGCTGGAGGCTCCTACGAGCGCCACGCACCCCCGTGGGCCCCTCTCTCTCTCTCCCCCGTCCTCACCCTCTCCCCTGGATCTCTCTCTCTTTCACTCACCAAACAGGTTCGTCGCTGCCGACCGACACCACCGCGGCCACCAGCATCCCCATGCCCAGACAGTTAGTGCCCGAGCTCCGCCTCCTCGCGCTAAACCTCTCCACCGATGGAAGCGAGCCCGGATGGCCTCCATCGTCTCACCGTCGCCTTCTCCACCACCGGCCGCCGAGGATCTTCACCGTCAATTCGCCACCGTCGTCGCTTCCCCGAGCTCGCTGACCATCTCTACGCGACCCATGTGAGCCTCCGGTCGATTCCCCTCTCTTCCCCGCGTCATTTTCGCCTCGTAGCCGCCGCCGCCATTGAGGCCGAAGCTCACCTCTGCCTGAGCTCATCGCTGGCACGGCTCCGGTGACCTTCGGGTCCCGTGCGTGTATCCTCTGAGTTCGTGAGCACCCGTGGGTTCAGCAAGTGCAAGTCGTTGCTCGATTTGACCGCTGTGGCCCCGTCTCCGTCAGCTCCCGAGCTCCAGTCACCGCGATTGTTGTCGTCGCCGTCGTTACCGGCCTCCCCGCACCCAGCCACCTACACCACTGGATGCGGCACACATCCAGCTCGCCGTAGAGCCAAGCCGCATGCCCAGCCGACACCCATAGCATGATTCCGGCGCGCCTCCGCCGCGCTGGATGGTCGCCGCCGGCCACATTCCGGCGTGATGACGTGGCCGCGCGATTAGTGCTAATCACTGCCAGCTAACCAACCTATAGTCACTGACTAGTGGGCCAAGCACCCTAATAGTTTTAACTTAATCACTAATTAGAGCAAGTGCCACGGACATGTGGGCCGAGGCCTTAACTAATCTAGATTAGGTTTTGTTTAATTTTAATTAACTCCGTTAGTTAACCGTGTCACTGAAGTGTGGACCCCACACGTCAGGTTTGACCTGGACCGAACCGTTGACCTGCTGACGTCACTATGAGGTCATGCTGACGCAATAATTCCTTTCTGGAATTTAAATAAATCTTAAATGAGTTATTATTTTCAGAAAATGTCCAAAACTTCTACAATTCATATAAAATCAACCGTAACTTAGAATGAAATAAATTATATATGAAAAATGATCAGAAAAATCCAACCTGTCCATCTGTACCATTTTCATGCATGTTTGAACAACTTATGACCACTGTTTAGGGCAAATCAAATAAATGGCACTTGAATAACCACATATGGTGTTTGAATTTGAATCTTGGATTCAAACCAACTTCATTTAACCTGCTGCTAGTTGCATTAGCTCAAACCACATCATATTGCCATGTCATGATCATGCATCATATTGTGCATTGCATTGATTGTGTTCTTCCTTGTTTGCCGGTGTTTGTCCCCTCCCGATAGACGTGGTTCCGACGATGAGTTCGATGACACCGATGAAGAGCTATACTATCTTCAGAAGTGCCAGGCAAGCAAACCCCCTTGTTCATTCCGATACAATCCCACTCTCTCACTCCTGCTCTCTTTTACTGCATTAGGACAACAACGATTCATCTGTTACTTGCTGCGGTAGTTGAACCCCTTTATCCTCTGCATGACCTGTCATTGCCACAGTAAATAGATGAAACCCACTAGCATGAGTAGGAGTTGTTTGAGCCCTGATGTGCCTACTCATTCATGCTTGTTTGTCATGCCTGCTACTGCTTAGAGTTGAGTCAGGTCTGATTCATCGGGGATGAATCGGAGGTGTGTGAACATGTCCTACTATTGAGAGTTAAGTGTGTGAACACGATTTGGTAAAGGTAGCGGTGAGAGGCCATGTAGGAGTACATGGTGGGTTGTCTCATTGCAGCCGTCCTCAGGAACTGAGTTCTGTGTTTGTGATACATGAACAACTACTACCACACATTGGGATCCTTAATTGACTCTCTCGACTTATTAACCGACTCGATCTCTGTCCAGGAGTTGCAACTAGTTTCTGGTGTTTGTAGGTAGTGTTAGTAGTCTACCAAGTGGCACCCGGTACAGGTGGGCTTGGGACAGACTAGGCGCGGTGGCCCGGTGTACCAAGTGGCACCCGGATGGTGGACTTGGGAACCCTCCACACATCATTTGGGGCCGTGAGCGACACCCCGGCCGGATCTCCTTGCGGATGGAACCCGAATAGGCGATAAACCTGGACGAGAGACTTGTGTGGTTAGTCAGGTCGTGGCCGACACCCTCGCTGGGCTTCCGCTTGAAGGTTGCCGAGTACATGTCGTGTAAACGGCGGTAAGTGGTGAGAGCGTGTGTGAAGAAGTACACCCCTGCAGGGTTAATATGATCTATTCGAATAGCCGTGTCCGCGGTAAAGGACTTCTGGGTTGCCTGTACAGTTCATAGACAAGTGAAAGTGGATACCCTAAAATGCGCAAGATAAGCGTGAGTGCTATGGATGGCGTTCTCGTAGGGAGACGGGAGCGGATCCATAGTGGTGTATTGATATGGTGAATATGTGGACTCGTGTGCGCCACCTCAAAAGAGTTACTTGCAGTCGTAGTTTAGGATAGCCACCGAGTCAAAGCTGGCTTGCTGCAGTTAAACCCCACCATCCCCTTTGTTGATACTAATGCATATGTAGATAGATCTGATGTAAGTCTTGCTGGGTACATTTGTACTCACGTTTGCCTATTTTATGTTTATGCAGAGAGACTTCAGTCTCGCTAGTAATTCCGCGTGGACTTCGACGTTTAGCTTGTTACCTCAGCTACGATCTTGTGCCCTCGGCAGGATCTGGTAGATAGACAGGCTTCTCAGCCTTTTTCATTTGTAGATGTCTGTACTCAGACATGTTAAGCTTCCGCATGTGCTTTGACTTGTATGCGGTGATTGTTGGGTCATGAGACCCATGTTTGTAATATCTCGCTCCTCGGAGCCTATTGAATAAATACTTGAGTCATAGAGTTATGTTGTGATGCCATGTTGTATTTGCACATATCGAGCATATTGTGTGTATGTTATTGAAATGGTTGGTATGTGTGGGATCTAACTATCTAGTTGTTTATCCTTGGTAGCCTCTCTTACCGGGAAATGTCTCCTAGTGCTTCCACTGAGCCATGGTAGCTTGCTATTGCTCCAGAACACTTAGGCTGGCCGACATGTGTCCTTCTTCGTTCCTGTGTCTGTCCCTTCGGGGAAATGTCACGCGGTGTCTACCGGAGTCCTGTTAGCCTACTACAGCCCGGTTTACCGGAGTCCTGCTAGCCCAGCTGCTACAGCCCGGATTCACTTGCTGATGACCGACACGTTCGTTGTTGGGTCATGTATGCCTGTCCCTGTAAGTTAATGCCACTTTGGATTCACGACTAGCCATGTCAGCCCGGGTTCTTTGTCATATGGATGCTAGCGGCACTATCATATACGTGAGCCAAAATGTGCAAACGGTCCCGGGCCAGGTAAGGTGGCACCCGTGGGAATACCGTGCGTGAGGCCGCAAAGTGATATGATGTGTTACATGCTAGATCGGTGTGACATTGGATCGGGGTCCTAACAGCTTTGGTATCAGAGCCTGACTGCCTGTAGGATTACCAAGCCAAACTGGTCGAAGTTGAGTCTAGAAATTCTTTAGTTATATAAGGGAATTGATTGTGGGATGGAACGTAAGGCTCTTTTTACTCCTTTACCTTATGCCCTTCTGATCTGAGTCATACTATCTTTCCTACGGGGTTAAGAACTAGGCTTTCTCTTCCTTCTATCAGGATCACATGTTACTAATCAGTAGACTCATAAGTTTGTTGGATTTAAGCCTTGGTTCTACCTCCGTATATTAGCTGTTGATCTCGAAACCTTGATATTATGCTTCTGAGTGGTTATGCCACCATTTTTGTAGCTTGTCTCAAATCTTTTTGAGCATTTACAGCCGTTATGCTGTCCGAGTCATCCCAGGTTTCTAAATAGTCTGATGCATTTGCAAATCCCTTCCTCTGGTTTTGATGTTCTTTTAGGCCAGGTTAACCACACATAACGGTGAGTTGAGGTAATCTATTGCCTCGACGTATATGTTGGAGCTATTATTATGACCCTAGATGTCTAGAGTATCATCTAGTAGTCTAGCCATGTTTTGTGATCCCAGTGTGATGACTCTGGCCATCATTCCCGAAAGCATCCCGTGATGCCACTTAGTTAGTAGGCATTCCACTTCTGGGTTTTGAGCCCGAGATTCACCCTACTTACTTCATGTTGATGGTGTTGCTAGTGCCTTTAGGATATTAGTAACCTTTGCGATAGTCCTCGAGGTCTGTGGTATTTCCTTCTTCCAAATACCATGAACTGCCTATGGCAGAAGTTCTTTTGAACCAAAAGATCACAACCAGAGTGCTCTTGATGAGTTCTCGATTCCATGTTGTGACTCTGCCAGTTCTACTTTTCAGCATGGGTTATCCGGAAGAAATATGTTGAACTTGTTCGACATACTAATCTATGCATCCACAACTCAGAAAGATATATGTTCCTTTGAGTTGTCCCTCTTTAGTTGTTTTCTGACCTTCGTCTATCAATTGATAGTCAAGAGTGTGTGTGTCTTCATTCATCGATGCCTATTATTCTTGTGTTCCGTCAAGCCATTCTATCCCAGAATGACTAGGAGAAATAAACTCCAGTACCCTTTTCCATTTCCAGGATTGGGTCAAAGCAGTTGTGTTCCGCAGATCAAGTTGCAATCCAGCTTCTGGTCTGTTCTACCTTGAAGTATTACCATCTTTATATCAGGAATATCATGGGAATTGCACACCCTCTTATGAATTCTTGATGCAGTGATACTTCTCGCCCTCATTATTCATTTCTCGGCTCCCGTGTTGTTGCAACCGGAATGGCGACAAGTGAATCATGATGTGTGAAATCTATACTGCTAGCAACCCCGTTGCTTGGTAGTTAAAGGACAATAATTTCATTCTTAGTGTATTCGTTCTTGAATCATCATTCTAAGATAGATCGTGCTACCTAGTCCTTATTTCCGGTGCACCTTTTGATCAATGAGTTGGGGCTATGCCAATCCCTTGCTTATTTGATCATCTCGTCTTGCCCTGAAAAGCAAGATTGTTCTCGAGCTTAATAGCATATCGGTGGTTCATGATTTTTTGATTATCTTCTCGGAAGTATCACCAGGTTGTCACCTGACTGCTATGTTGAGCTCGTGACCAAGTTGGTTTTCGAAACCACCCTTTCTCTAGGAATCCGTGTCGGATACCCTCAGCTAGTTGGTTAAGCTAAACGACAACTTGGAGAGTTGGAAGATAAAAGCTTACTTAACTTAGTTCATTCCAAAGGGATATCCTTGTGTTGGTGTGTTAGTTGAAGAAAGATGATATCTTCATTGATTGATCCTCGTGGTCAATTCCTGGATCTATTGTCTTACCAAACCTTTGATTTGCATATGGGCTATCGTCAAATCAAGTCAGAACCAACGATATTGGTAATGTTGTCTTACTTGTGGTTGTTTCCTCGAGCATACACCATTATATCTTTTGGGTCTGACCAATGCTATCACCGTGTTCACATGATGGTGGAAGTCCAGTGATATGGAAATTCCGATGAGTTGCTGTTGAGCCCATCAGCAACATTTTGTCTCCCCCATGATTCATGTTGAACATCAACCTAGTGTTGGAAACTTTGTAAGCAATGCCTTCGTGCTCCGTTCATGAAGCCTATGCTTGGATGGAAGAAGTGACTTCCTCTAATTCATGTGCATTTGGTGCAAGTTGCCGCCGTGGGTTTGAGAAAGGTTTGTTTTGTTTCCTCTAGAATCGTCCCAAGTCAGTCATGCATGTGCAAAGTATACTATGGTTTGGTAGATTAATTACCTCCACTCCATATGTAATCCGTAACACCCCAAGCCACCGATTGATTTGTTCAAGGAGAAGGAGTTCCTTCATAAGAGCTAATCCGGACTTATGAATGAACTTCGATATCCTCAATGATGGTTCCCTACCAGAACTCGGTAGTGTTTTATTGTAAGACTACCATGTGATCATGTTTGTCTGGAACAGCGTGTTCACACGTGTGTAGCAAAACTAGCTCATGCTTTGGAGCTTGCTATCGTAGTTCATTTCCCGAGAATCTCGCAACGTCATCTCGTCGATTTGTGTTGCAAACTTTCTTTTTTCTTCCTAGACTCGATGAGTCTGGAATATCCTGACACCAACCAGATCTGAATCTTCGGCAGATATGATGGTTGGAACATTTCCCAAGAACTATAATATTGGTCCCTCGATAACCGGTAAAGTGGATGTCCTGGCCAACACACCCAGCCGGAAGACCTATTATTGTAGTATTTTGTTTGAAGAAGTTGGCCACCTCCCCATAAGGATTTTGTAGGATTTACTCCCTTGTTGTCCCTTATGGATTTTCGTGTCCCCGAAGTCCGACCTTTTACTTGATGTTTCTGGGTACCAAACCATATGAATGGTATACACTAGCACATCAAGGAGAACATTAGAAGCAGAGTGCTAAATGTCTCTTGGTCGATCATCTAGATTTTGTCCCCTTGGTCTCGCTAAGGTGAAATCTGAGAAGGTGTTATCTTCCTTTGCATCTGGATCCTCCATCACCATTCATCATGGTAGTAAGTTGTGTTGCCAGGATCCTTGACACGGATATTGGTAAAACCTTGATGAATATGGAAATGCTCAAGTTCTTGAGAGCACACGCAAGTAAAATCATCCCTTGTGTTGTTTTCAACAAGGTAATCCACATCATCCATTCTAATCTGGGTATGCCATTCTACCAAACCCCTTCCAACGATCGCTCGAGAATTGCCTTAGGCTGGTATAAAGAGTTTCGATGATCTCTGAATCAAAGGTAATTCTTTTTGCCACTTAAGGGATATTCCTACGAGCCACCTTCCCTAAGATGCCCCGTTATGGTATCATGGCAACTCAACTCCTCGCTACGTTGACAACTGTTCACCACCCTTTTAAGTGTGGGGTTGTTGTCTACTTAGTGAACCCTCGTCATCTGTTCCACTCCATTCGTTTGGATGAATGTTTCGTGTCTCAGCTCGAGAGAGGTTGCTATGTCTCATTCCGTGAGTTAATCCTGAGTTGTTCGATCTTCGAGAAGATCGATTCTTCTAGAGTTTTCCTTTCCTCTTCTTGTCATGTTAGTTGGAGTTCTCAAAGGAAGACATCGAGTCAAAGATGTTGATCGAATCAACGCCCCTATGAAGTGCAACCTGGATCAGGAAGATTGTGTTAGTTTGCGTTCCCCCTTCATCTTACCCTACGCTTGAATCTCGGGACGAGATTTCTGCTTAGTGGGGGTGAGTTGCACATCCCTAGCTTCTGGTGTTGCCTAGTGTTTGTATCTTGCTTGCATCATGTTTAAATTTTTGAAACCTGAATTGAGGAAATTTGGAAGCCTCAAGATTTAATTCAAGAAGGGCAAAGAACCCTGGAAAATTGCATTCAATGTTTCTCAAAATGTTCTTATTAACTGTTTAATATTTTTGGCAAGGCTTTTGCACCAAACCAAAAATAATGAACATTTGTAAGAAATTTTTTGGGCACTGAATTTAAATCATTATTGTATTTGAATTTGGAATTATATTCATAATATATGGGATATATTTTCAAATAACTTTGAAATGTTTTATGTGCTGTTGGAAAAGTCCATCTAGCACCATAAAATTATTCAGAGTGTTTTGTCATTGTTTGAGTTCATTTTGAATTCACAAGCAGTGGCAAAATAACTGGATAAAAAGAAACAGAACAAAAATTAAAACAGAGCAGAAAAACTGACGTGGCAGCCCACTTACCTGGGCCTCACCTGTGCTGGCCCAGCCCACCTCTTCCTCTCTCCTACTGTCTTCAACCTCTTGCCAGTGGGCAGGAGGGCGTGTGGCCGCGGCGCGCGCGCACGCACTCGGCCAGCTCCTGCTTGCCGCTGCCGCTGGAGGCTCCTACGAGCGCCATGCACCCCCGCGGGACCCTCTCTCTCTTCCCCATCCTCACCCTCTCCCCTGGATCTCTCTCTCTTTCACTCACCAAATGGGTTCGTCGCTGCCGACCGACACCACCGCGCCACCAGTATCCCCACGCCCAGACAGTTAGTGCCCGAGCTCCGCCTCCTCGCGCTGAACCTCTCCACCGAAGGAAGCGAGCCCGGATGGCCTCCATCGTCTCACCGTCACCTTCTCCACCACCGGCCGCTGAGGATCTTCACCGTCGATTCGCCACCGTCGTCGCTTACCCGAGCTCGCTGACCATCTCTACGCGACCCATGTGAGCCTCCGCTCGATTCCCCTCTCTTCCCCGCGTCATTTTCGCCTCGTAGCCACCGCCGCCATTGAGGCCGAAGCTCACCTCTGCCCGAGCTCATCGCCGGCGCGGCTCCGGTGACCTTCGGGTCCCGTGCATGTATCCTCTGAGTTCGTGAGCACCCGTGGGTTCAGCAAGTGCAAGCCGTTGCTAGATTTGACCGCTGTGGCCCCGTCTCCGTCACCTCCCGAGCTCCGGTCACCGTGGTTGTCGTCGTCGCCGTCGTTACTGGCCTCCCCGCACCCAGCCACCTGCACCACTGGATGCGGCACACATCCAGCTCGCCGTAGAGCCAAGCCGCATGCCCAGCTGACACCCGTAGCACGATTCCGGCGCGCCTCCGCCGCGCTGGATGGTCGCCGCCGGCCACATTCCGGCATGATGACGTGGCCGCGCGATTAGTGCTAATCACTGCCAGCTAACCAACCTATAGTCACTGACTAGTGGGCCCAGCGCCCTAATAGTTTTAACTTAATCACTAATCAGAGCAAGTTCCACGGACATGTGGGCCAAGGCCTTAACTAATCTAGATTAGGTTTAGTTTAATTTTAATTAACTCCGTTAGTTAACCGTGTCACTGAAGTGTGGACCCCACACGTCAGGTTTGACCTGGACCGAACCGTTGACCTGCTGACGTCACTATGAGGTCATGCTGACACAATAATTCCTTTCTGGAATTTAAATAAATCTTAAATGAGTTATTATTTTCAGAAAATGTCCAAAACTTCTACAATTCATATAAAATCAACCGTAACTCAGAATGAAATAAATTATATATGAAAAATGATCAGAAAAATCCAACCTGTCCATCTGTACCATTTTCATGCATGTTTGAACAACTTATGACCATTGTTTAGGGAAAATCAAATAAATGGCACTTGAATAACCACATATGGTGTTTGAATTTGAATCTTGGATTCAAACCAACTTCATTTAACCTGCTGCTAGTTGCATTAGCTCAAACCACATCATATTGCCATGTCATGATCATGCATCATATTGTGCATTGCATTGATTGTGTTCTTCCTTGTTTGTCGGTGTTTGTCCGCTCCCGATAGACGTGGTTCCGACGATGAGTTCGATGACACCGATGAAGAGCTATACTATCTTCAGAAGTGCCAGGCAAGCAAACCCCCCTTGTTCATTCCGATACAATCCCACTCTCTCGCTCCTGCTCTCTTTTACTGCATTAGGACAACAACGATTCATCTGTTACTTGCTGCGGTAGTTGAACCCCTTTATCCTCTGCATGACCTGTCATTGCCACAGTAAATAGATGAAACCCACTAGCATGAGTAGGAGTTGTTTGAGCCCTGATGTGCCTACTCATTCATGCTTGTTTGTCATGCCTGCTACTGCTTAGAGTTGAGTCAGGTCTGATTCATCGAGGATGAATCGGAGGTGTGTGAACATGTCCTACTATTGAGAGTTAAGTGTGTGAACACGATTTGGTAAAGGTAGCGGTGAGAGGCCATGTAGGAGTACATGGTGGGTTGTCTCATTGCAGCCGTCCTCAGGAACTGAGTTCTGTGTTTGTGATCCATGAACAGCTACTACCACACATTGGGATCCTTAATTGACTCTCTCGACTTATTAACTGACTCGATCTCTGTCCAGGAGTTGCAACTAGTTTCTGGTGTTTGTAGGTAGTGTTAGTAGTCTACTAAGTGGCACCCGATACAGGTGGGCTTGGGACAGACTAGGCGCAGTGGTCCGGTGTACCAAGTGGCACTCGGATGGTGGACTTGGGAACCCTGCACACATCGTTTGGGGCCGTGAGCGACACCCCGGTCGGATCTCCTTGCGGATGGAACCCGAATAGGCGATAAACCTAGACGAGAGACTTGTGTGGTTAGTCAGGTCGTGGCCGACACCCTCGCTGGGCTTCCGCTTGAAGGTTGCCGAGTACATGTCGTGTAAATGGCGGTAAGTGGTGAGAGCGTGTGTGAAGAAGTACACCCCTGCAGGGTTAATATGATCTATTCGAATAGCCGTGTCCGCGGTAAAGGACTTCTGGGTTGCCTGTACAGTTCATAGACAAGTGAAAGTGGATACCCTAAAATGCGCAAGATAAGCGTGAGTGCTATGGATGGCATTCTCGTAGGGAGACGGGAGCGGATCCATAGTGGTGTATTGATATGGTGAATATGTGGACTCGTGTGCGCCACCTCAAAAGAGTTACTTGCAGTCGTAGTTTAGGATAGCCACCGAGTCAAAGCTGGCTTGCTGCAGTTAAACCCCACCATCCCCTTTGTTGATAATGATGCATATGTAGTTAGATCTGATGTAAGTCTTGCTGGGTACATTTGTACTCACGTTTGCCTATTTTATGTTTTGCAGAGAGACTTCAGTCTCGCTAGTAGTTCCGCATGGACTTCGACGTTTAGCTTGTTACCTCAGCTACGATCTTGTGCCCTCGGCAGGATCTGGTAGATAGACAGGCTTCTCAGCCTTTTTCATTTGTAGATGTCTGTACTCAGACATGTTAAGCTTCCGCATGTGCTTTGACTTGTATGCGCTGATTGTTCGGTCATGAGACCCATGTTTGTAATATCTCGCTCCTTGGAGCCTATTGAATAAATACTTGAGTCATAGAGTTATGTTGTGATGCCATGTTGTATTTGCACATATCGAGCATATTGTGTGTATGTTATTGAAATGGTTGGTATGTGTGGGATCTGACTATCTAGTTGTTTATCCTTGGTAGCCTCTCTTACCGGGAAATGTCTCCTAGTGCTTCCACTGAGCCATGGTAGCTTGCTACTGCTCCGGAACACTTAGGCTGGCCGGCATGTGTCCTTCTTCATTCCTGTGTCTGTCCCTTCGGGGAAATGTCACGCGGTGTCTACCGGTGTCCCGTTAGCCTGCTACAGCCCGGTTTACCGGAGTCCTGCTAGCCCAGCTGCTGCAGCCCGGATTCACTCGCTGATGACCGACACGTTCGTTGTTGGGTCATGTATGCCTGTCCCTGTAAGTTAATGCCACTTTGGATTCACGACTAGCCATGTCAGCCCGGGTTCTTTGTCATATGGATGCTAGCGGCACTATCATATACGTGAGCCAAAATGCGCAAACGGTCCCGGGCCAGGTAAGGTGGCACCCGTGGGAATACCGTGCGTGAGGCCGCAAAGTGATATGATGTGTTACATGCTAGATCGGTGTGACATTGGATCAGGGTCCTGACACTGGCATCTGTTCGGGTTCCGTCATTTCTCTCCGTTGTCTGTTCGGAGTCCAGATCACACTCGCACGCGCCCGCGGCACCTCCGAATATTATTTTATAAGTGGCATAAAAATGTTCTCGTAATCAGTTGCAACTTGTCGAGCGTTCTTATTATAGTGTAGACAGAGCGCCTGCCAAGTTTTGTCGCATTCGGAGCTCGTTCGATAGCCCACCCGTTAAATATATAACGGCACCATTGCCGGTTTATTCGTCGGACGTTTCGGTCTCCGAAACAGTTGCTGGGCCGCACTTCTCCCCCTCTCTTCTTAGCCCGAGACCTTCTACACGGTCATTTGCAGCCCACCTAGCCATCCAAACCTCCCCACTCCGACCGGAGCCATCGGATCGCGATCGGAGGACTCCGAAAGCCCCCAAAACCCCCCTAACCTAGCCTAACTGCTATAAATGGACACACCCCTCTCCATTTTTGGGCTAACCTAACCCCCTAGCCTTCCCCTACCTCTGTCCCGCTGCCACCCTCCTCGGGATCCGCGCCCGACCACAGCCCCGCCGCCACTTTGCGCCGCCGCCAGCGCCCTACGGCCAATCAGGCCACGCCACGCGCCCCTGCCTCCGCTCCCAGGCCGCCACTTGTCCGCGGCGCTGCCAGCCACCGCGTGGGCCCTCCAGGCCCAGATCCGGCCCGCCCGGCCCGTCCGCACCGCCGCCGCGCTCCCGTGCTGCATCCTCCTCCCGCTCCCTGCCCGAGTGCCCTCGCTCGTTCGGATTAGGGAGGCCGTCCGCGCCGCCCCGCCATGCTCGACCCCACCGCCGTCGTCGGACTCCAGCAGCAGGCCGGCCCCGTCCCTCTCCTCCTCCCTTCTCTTCCTTCTCCCTCTCCCTCATGGCATCTCTCTCTCTCCCCTCGCAGGTGCGCCGTCTGCAGCCTTGAAATTGTCGTCGCAGGCGTCGTCTTCGCCGGACCCGGCAACCGCCGCCCGGATCTCCTCCTTCGCCGCCCGTTCACGGCCTCCCCGCTGCCCTCACGCCTCGCCGGAGGCCCAGCCGCAGCAGCTGGCGCCGTCGCCATGACCTCTGCTCGTTTCGAGCAGAGGAGGAGGTCGAGCGACCCCCCTGTTGGGCCAGCCTCGCCCCAACCCAGATCTGCGGGCCCCAGATCCCATCTCCAGGCCCAGCCCAGCACCGACAGGGCCAAGGGTCCTAGGTGAGATCCAGTTTGCCTAAACCCCGCCTGTGCGTAGCCTAACTGAATCACGCTCTCTCCGTTTTTTTCCTGAAAATGACTAAGTCCCGAAATATTTTGACATTATCATGCCATGTTCATCGCATCGTATCTCTGCATCCCTAGCTCTGTTTTGTGCGTGTAATATGTAAAATTATTCGCCTCAACGAGTACTTCATTTCATTCCATTGCATCATATTCATTTGAGGTCATCTTGATGCCTGAATCTTCGTTGCAAGAGTGCTTCATGATGTTGTCTGCTGTCTGTTAACAGAACATGCACTTTTGTCATTTTTGCCATGTTTGATGTGTGCATCCTATGAGGTTGATGTCTACATGTGTTTTGATCTATGTCATGCCATCTTTACAGGGGTGTATGCCATGTATTTTTGTGATCAATGTGGTGACTAGCACAAGCATGCAAACTAGGCTTCGTAATGTTGCTCATTTTAGTCCCTGTTCTGCTGTTATTTTTATGCCATGTCAACATGATGCTACAGAGAGATCCATGCATATTTTGAGATACTTCAGTAAGGCTGTTTTGAACATATGGTTATGATATATCCATTAATGCTCCTGGTTGCAATTATGGAGTAGTCTAGCATGTCATTTTCGTGCTCTACTTTTACTTCAAAATGTTTCCTGGCAGATTGTTTACATGTTATTCAATTTTGCCATGGTTGTTGTAGTTGATCCTTGCATGCTATGAAGTTGTTCTTGCATTGGTTTGTTTCATAAACATGTCTTCTTGCTGATGGTATGCTTATTTTGTCATGCAATGACTTGTGGTGAGTGAATCGAGCTTGTTAAGTAGTGTACTTGCTGTTACTGTTTTGCTAGGCTGAATCTGTTATTTCGTGATGCTATGTAAACCTGCTCCTACTAGTCATTCTATGCATAATCTGGAGATGTTCACTAAGGGTGTTTTGTTATACATGTCATGCTCTATCCATGCATGCCCCTGGTTGCATTTATAGCTTGCTGTAGCTTGTTGTAATCTTTCTCCAAAGTTGCTAAATAATGTTGCTGTCAGCCTGTTAACATTAAGTTCAGTTGTTGCCATGATTGTTGTTAGTGTTACATGTATCCTATGGACTTGATCTTGCCATGCTTAGCTTCATAATCATGTCTTCTTACTGTTGGATGCCTTGCCATGCCATGTTTTGCTCTGTGGTGAGTGGTACAAGCTCACCAACATGCCTTCATAATTCTGTTTCTTGCATGTTTAAATCTGTAATATAACTTGCTATGTTTACATGGGTGCCATCATATTTTATGATCCTTTTTGGCTCATGGTAAGTAAAGGACTTTTGTTCTATGCAAATAGTAGATTCATGCCATGCCTTTGTTTGCCATGATAAGTTCCTGTAACATGTTGTTTGATATCTCTAAACATTGCAACCTGATGTTATTTCCTGATAAGTCTGAAACTGTTATTATTTGCAATCTTGCCATGTGTGTTTGAGCATGTTCTAGTGATTTTTGGAGATAGTTCAGTGTTCATGTTTTGTTATGCTTTACCTGTACATCATGTCCATGCCTTTTGTTTTTATGTTGAGATGCTGTAGCATGTTGTTTTGATGCTTGCAATATGCCTAGTTGCTGTTTTGGACAACTTGTCCTTTAAACTTGTTTCACGTGTGGGTGTTGAACCGTTGCTCCGTTTTGAGTGTGCTCTATATGAAACTTGCTTGATTTTGCATGTAGTTTCATATTATCATGTTGCATCCTTGTTTTGAGGTGTTTGCTTGATGTTTGTATGCATTTTGCATCACTGCCATGTTTAACTTCTTTTGCTCATATCTTCTAGGCCGTAGCTCCGAACTAAATGAACTTTATATGTAACTTGACTAGAATCTCATGTAGATCATCTTTGTGCATCTTAACTTGCTGCTTAACAACTTGAACATAAGGTTTATTCAGATCTGGACCAATTTCGAAATATGCATATGAGGACTTACCGGAATTGTTATATGTTGTTTCCGGCCTCATTTAAACTTGCGTTGATGTGTTGCTCTTGTTTGCATCATCTCTTGCCATGAGTAGCTTCATGTAGCCTTGTCATGCATCATGCTTGTAGTGCATCATGTCTTGTTCATGTGTGGTGTGTTTACTTTGTTGTGTGCTTCTTTTCGATAGTTCCTATTTCGTTGCGATCGTGAGGATTCGTTCGTCTACGTTTGGCTCGGCTTCATATGTTCGTATTCTTCATGGACTCGTTCTTCTTCCTTGCGGGATTTCAAGCAAGATGACCACTACCCTGGATCTCAATACTATCATTGCTATGCTAGTTGCTTCGTTTTATCGCTATGCTGCGTTACCTATCTTTTGCTCCTCAAGCCTCCCAAATTGCCATGAACCTCTAACCTTTGACACCCTTCCTAGCAAACCGTTGTTTGGCTATGTTACCGCTTTGCTCAGCCCCTCTTATAGCGTTGTTAGTTGTAGGTGAAGTTGAAGATTGCTCCATGACGGACAAGATTATGTTGGGATATCACAATATCTCTTATATTATTTAATGCATCTATATACTTGGTAAAGGGTGGAAGGCCCGACCTTATGCCTGGTGTTTTGTTCCACTCTTGCCGCCCTAGTTTCCGTCATACCGGTGTTATGTTCCCGGATTTTGCGTTCCTTACGCGGTCGGGTGATTTATGGGACCCCCTTGACAGTTCGCTTTGAATAAAACTCCTCCAGCAAGGCCCAACATTGGTTTTACCATTTGCCTCACCACCACCTATATTTCCCTTGGGAGTAATTAACCCAAGGGTCATCTTTATTACAGCCCCCCGGGCCAATGCTTGTCTAAGTGTTGGTCCAAACTAGAGCACTGTGCGGGACCATTCCTTGGCAACTTGGATTCGTCGGTACCTGTACGCTTAGCTTATCCGGTGTTGCCCTGAGAACGAGATATGTGCAGCTCCTATCGGGATTGTCGGCGCATCGGGCGGCTTTGCTGGTCTTGTTTTACCATTGTCGAAATGTCTTGTAAACCGGGATTCCGAGTCTGATCGGGTCTTCCTGGGAGAAGGTATATCCTTCGTTGATCGCGAGAGCTTATCATGGGCTAAGTTGGGACACCCCTGCAGGGTATAATCTTTCGAAAGTCGTGCCTGCGGTTATAGGCAGATGGATATTTGTTAATGTCCGGTTGTAGATAACTTGACACCAGATCCGAATTAAAACGCATCAACCGTGTGTGTAGCCGTGATGGTCTCTTTTCGGCGGAGTCCGGGAAGTGAACACGGTTTTGGGTTATGTTTGACGTAAGTAGGAGTTCAGGATCACTTCTTGATCATTGCTAGTTTCACGACCGTTCTGCTTGCTCTCTTCTTGCTCTTATTTGCGTATGTTAGCCACCATATTTGCTTATTCGCCGCTGCAACCTCACCACTTTACCCCTTCCTTTCCCATTGAGCTTTGCTAGTCTTGATACCCATGGTAATGGGATTGCTGAGTCCTCGTGGCTCACAGATTACTACAACAATAGTTGCAGGTGCAGGTTTATGCGATGATCTTGACGCGAGAGCGATGTTTGCTTGTTTTGGAGATCTTCTTCTGCTTCTTCTTCGATCAGGGGATAGGTTCCAGGTCGGCAGCCTGGGCTAGCAGGGTGGATGTCGTTTGAGTTTCTGTTTGTGTTTCATCCGTAGTCGGATGATGATCTTATGTATGATGATGTTGTATTCGTGTGGCATTGTATGCCTTATGTATGTATCCCCATCTATTATGTAATGTTGATGTAATGATATCCACCTTGCAAAAGCGTTTCAATATGCGGGTCTATCCTTGGTGGGACCTTCGAGTTCCTTTTGGATAGGGTCGCATATTGGGCGTGACAAGTTGGTATGAGAGCCTCGACCGACCCTAGGAGCCCCCCTTGATTGATCGTGTAGTTTGGCCGTTGTTGAGTCTAGAAGAAAACTGTTTTCTGAGTCTAGTTATATCGGAGAGTAGGAATTCTTTTTACTCCTCATCCCCTTCGTCGCTCTGGTCCAGAATCTTGACGTAGGTGTTTTGAATTACTCCTCTTCCCCTTTCAAATTCTCTTTAGGATCACGCAGTGGGTTTTCCGATCGTTGTTCCTCAGCTCTTTTCATCCGGTGCATTTCTCGTCAAGTTGACTCGACCCTCTTCATCTTTGCAAGTTCAATCCTCAGTTTGCTCTCAACGAAGTTATTTCTCTATCCTCAGTTGTTTTCTTTTCCCACCCGCCCACCCCTTCTTCTTCTCGGAACCGGAGTCTGTAATAGAGTATCCATCCTACTCGTGCGAATTCCTTGCCTTCTTTCTTCATTGATTTCAACCGGTGTTGTCTCTTCAAGATATTCGTCGTTTCCCCTTCCAAGTTGCCTTTGTTTTTCCGCCCTCCCACCCTGTTCTTCCCGGAGTCTGAGTCTCTCTCGACCATCAATTTCTTTCGTGCGGAGCCTCTTCAGTCTTCCCTCAATCATTTCAACCGGTGAATTCTCGTCTTGTTCGTCATTCTTCATCCCTTTCTTTTTCCGGTGGACCCAATTCAAGTATTCGGTGTTGATCACATTCTTTTCCCTGGATCAAGTTTTCTCCTTGTTCGTTCGCCTCTCGCCAGTTTATCCTTCCGGAGTGTTCAAGACATCTTAGGAGATTCGTCAGTGTTCCAATTAATTCGAGGTTGTCACCTCATTCAAATATTTCAATTATTCCGGTGCATCATCTATCTGTTCATCATCCCTTCCCAACGGTGTTCTATTTCAGTGGGCCCTGACCCACATGTTTTTTCCCAGGATCTTACCTGACTCTTCTAATTCCCCCGGAGTTATTCTCAAATTATTTTCAAAGTGTGATGTAAGAATGGATTTCATCAGTCACATGCCTTCTCCAAGATCGTTTTCAAATGTTTTCATTGTTGGCTCAACTTCTTTGCTTTCCATTCTTCCGGAGTATCTCAGTAATTTTGGTGTTGTTTCTCGTCGTCAGTCAAAGATTGAAGAAGATTTTTCCTCTAATTCTTGTCCATCCTCTCGAAGTTTCGTGGTTCTAGCTTCATGCCATCCTCTCGAATTATTCCAATTGTTAGATATTCTTTTCTTATCCATCCGGAGTATGTCAGTTGTTTTTCCATTTCTTTTCACCGGAGGCCATCATTCCAGTTATCGTTCTCTATTTATCCCAGCGTATCTGTCAAGTGTTCTTTAATTAGCTCATGATCTCTTCGTTCTTTTGCATCTAAATCCCCTCTAGCATATTTGTTCTGCTAATTCTTCCTGGTGATTCAGACTACTTCGTCAGTCATTTTCGAATTCTTACGGTGGTTCCTTCAGACTCCTTTTCCTTTGTTATCATATCAATCCATTCGTTCTTTCAATCATACCGATGGTTCATGAAGACTTTCTCAAGTTTTGCGCCATATTTCCCCTTAATCCTTTTCAAGCAGAATAAGTAGTATGCAAAATCCATTGCTTGTCATCAATTTAATTTGATGAAGGATAAGCATACAATAAATCTTATTCTTATTTCCTCCAACTGTTTAATCCCTTCCTTCGGAGTTTGTTCGTGAGGAATAAATTCTAGTTCCAAGTCTTTTCATCTTTTCTTTTCCGGAGTTCAAATTTCCTCGGTCATTTCGTCGGAACCTCTATCTAAATCATCGCAAGGCTTATCTTATTCTTTCATCCTTCATTTTATCTCGTCATCCTTTTGTTACTGGAGTTCTTCATGGTGGTTCTTCATGATTTAATTCATTCTTCAAGTGTTCATCAAGATTCTTGTTCAAGGAGTTCTAGTATCTTCCTTCTTGCATCTCAAAGTGCAATTAATTCTCCATGTCCTTTTGAAGTGGAGTTTTGCATTTCTTCATTCTCCTCAGCTATTTAATCTTTTCCGCTCGTGGTCGGTTATCAGCTTATAAATTTTGAGATGTTATCCATAAGTCCACGTCAAACGTATTCTTTCGTTGTTGATTTTCTCAACAACTCCATTCAATCCTTATTCTAAGTTCTTTTCATTCAACTCTTTCAATTCTTCCGAAGGTTTTGTGTCATGTCTTCATAAAGTATCATTCCGTCCTCTCAAGTTCGTGTTCTATTCCTCCATGTTTCAGCTGGAGTGATGCCTAAATCCTTCCAGTCTTATTCGTTTCTTATCTTGCTCTAACCGGAGTGGTTTCATAGTCTATCTGATTTCATGAGCTTTGATCCTCGTCATTCTCACCGTTCTTCTCTTCTTCCCCTGTGCTCTCGATTCTTTGTTTCTTCTCTTGAGTTCTTGTTTCACCTCATCCTTTTTCCCTTCCGTCTCGGTCCTAAGATCTCGAGACGAGATCTTTTGTTAGTGGAGGAGTGTTGTAACGCCCCGAATTCGATGCGCCAGGTGTCTGCCCGTTATTCGTCGTCGTTGCCATGTCTTTTGCTTGCGTGTTGCATTTTGCCATGTCATCATCTGCATTTCATCTGCATGTTTTTCAAAACTTGCATCCGTTCGGGTTCCGTCATTTCTCTCCGTTGTCCGTTCGGAGTCCAGATCACACTCGCACGTGCCCGCGACACCTCCGAATATTATTTTATAAGCGGCATAAAAATGTTCTCGGAATCGGTTGCAACTTGTCGAGCGTTCTTATTATAGTGTAGACAGAGCGCCTGTCAAGTTTCGTCGCATTCAGAGCTCGTTCGATAGCCCAACCGTTAAATATATAGCGGCACCGTTGCCGGTTTATTCGTCGGACGTTTCGGTCTCCGAAACAGTTGCCGGGCCGCACTTCTCCCCCTCTCTTCTTAGCCCGAGACCTTCTACACGGTCATTTGCAGCCCACCTAGCCATCCAAACCTCCCCTCTCCGACCGGAGCCATCGGATCGCGATCGGAGGGCTCCGAAAGCCCCCAAACCCCCCCTAACCTAGCCTACCCGCTATAAATGGACACACCCCTCTCCATTTTTGGGCTAACCTAACCCCCTAGCTTTCCCCTACCTCTGTCCCGCCGCCACCCTCCTTGGGATCCACGCCCGACCATAGCCCCGCCGCCACTTGGCGCCGCCGCCAGCGCCCTACGGCCAATCAGGCCACGCCACGCGCCCCCTGCCTCCGCTCCCAGGCCGCCACTTGTCCGCGGTGCCGCCAGCCACTACGTGGGCCCTCCAGGCCCAGATCCGGCCCGCCCGGCCCGTCCGCGCCGCCGCCGTGCTCCCGTGCTGCATCCTCCTCCCGCTCCCTGCCCGAGCGCCCTCGCTCGTTCGGATCAGGGAGGTCGTCCGCGCCGCCCCGCCATGCTCGACCCCGCCGCCTCGTCGGAGGAACGCCGCCGCCATCGGACTCCAGCAGCAGGCCGGCCCTGTCCCTCTCCTCCTCCCTTCTCTTCCTTCTCCCTCTCCCTCATGGCATCTCTCTCTCTCCCCTCGCAGGTGCGCCGTCTGCCGCCTCGAAATCGTCGTTGCGGGCGTCGTCTTCCCCGGACCCGGCAACTGCCGCCCAGATCTCCTCCTCCGCCGCCCGTTCACGGCCTCCCCGCGGCCCTCGCGCCTTGCCCGAGGCCCAGCCGCAGCCGCTGGCGCTATCGCCATGACCTCTGCTCGTTTCGAGCAGATGAGGAGGTCGAGCGACCCCCCCTGTTGGGCCAGCCTCGCCCCAACCCAGATCTGCGGGCCCCAGATCCCATCTCTAGGCCCAGCCCAGCACCGACAGGCCCAAGGGCCCTAGGTGAGCTCCAGTTTTCCTAAACCCTGCCTGTGCGTAGCCTAACTGAATCACGCTCTCTCCGTTTTTTTCCTGAGAATGACTAAGTCTCGAAATATTTTGACATTATCATGCCATGTTCATCACATCGTATCTCTGCATCCGTAGCTCCGTTTTGTGCGTGTAATATGTAAAATTGTTCGCCTCAACGAGTACTTCATTTCATTCCATTGCATCATATTCATTTGAGGTCATCTTGATGCCTGAATCTTCATTGCAAGAGTGCTTCATGATGTTGTCTGCTGTCTGTTAACAGAACATGCACTTTTGTCATTTTTGCCATGTTTGATGTGTGCATCCTGTGAGGTTGATGTCTATATGTGTTTTAATCTATGCCATGCCATCTTTACAGGGGTGTATGCCATGTATTTTTGTGATCAATGTGGTGACTAGCACAAGCATGCAAACTAGGCTTCGTAATGTTGCTCATTTTAGTCCCTGTTCTGCTGTTATTTTGATGCCATGTAAACATGATGCTATAGAGAGATCCATGCATATTTTGAGATACTTCAGTAAGGATGTTTTGAACATATGGTTATGATATATCCATTCATGCTCCTGGTTGCAATTATGGAGTAGTCTAGAATGTCATTTTCGTGCTCTACTTTTGCTTCAAAATGTTTCCTGGCAGATTGTTTACATGTTGTTCAATTTTGCCAAGGTTGTTGTAGTTGATCCTTGCATGCTATGAACTTGTTCTTGCCTTGGTTTGTTTCATAAACATGTCTTCTTGATGATGGTATGCTTATTTTGTCATGCAATGACTTGTGGTGAGTGAATCGAGCTTGTTAAGTAGTGTACTTGCTGTTACTGTTTTGCTAGGCTGAATCTGTCATTTCGTGATGCTATGTAAACCTGCTCCTACTAGTCATTCTATGCATAATATGGAGATGTTCACTAAGGGTGTTTTGTTATACATGTCATTCTCTATCCATCCATGCCCCTGGTTGCATTTATAGCTTGCTGTAGCTTGTTGTAATCTTGCTCCAAAGTTGCTAAATAATGTTGCTGTCAGCCTGTTAACATTAAGTTCAGTTGTTGCCATGATTGTTGTTAGTGTTACATGTATCCTATGGACTTGATCTTGCCATGCTTAGCTTCATAATCATGTCTTCTTACTGTTGGATGCCTTGCCATGCCATGTTATGATCTGTGGTGAGTGGTACAAGCTCACCAACATGCCTTCATAATTCTGTTTCTGCCATGTTTAAATCTGTAATATAACTTGCTATGTTTACATGGATGCCATCATATTTTATGATCCTTTTTGGCTCATGGTCAGTAAAGGACTTTTGTTCTATGCAAATAGTAGATTCATGCTATGCCTTTGTTTGCCATGATAAGTTCCTGTAACATGTTGTTTGATAGCTCTAAACATTGCAACCTGATGTTATTTCCTGATAAGTCTGAAACTGTTATTATTTGCAATCTTGCCATGTGTGTTTGAGCATGTTCTAGTGATTTCTGGAGATAGCTCAGTGTTCATGTTTTGTTATGCTTTACCTGTACATCATGTCCATGCCTTTTGTTTTTATGTTGAGATGCTGTAGCATGTTGTTTTGATGCTTGCAATATGCCTAGTTGCTATTTTGGACAGCTTGCCCTTTAAACTTGTTTCATGTGTGGGTGTTGAACCGTTGCTCCGTTTTGAGTGTGCTCTATATGAAACTTGCTTGATTTTGCATGTAGTTTTATATTATCATGTTGCATCCTTCTTTTGAGGTGTTTGCTTGATGTTCGTATGCATTTTGCATCAATGCCATGTTTAACTTGTTTTGCTCATATCTTCTAGGCCGTAGCTCCGAACAAAATGAACTTTATATGTAACTTGACTAGAATCTCGTGTAGATCATCTTTGTGCATCTTAACTTGCTGCTTAACAACTTGAACATAAGGTTTATTCAGATCTGGACCAATTTCTAAATATGCATATGAGGACTTACCGGAATTGTTATATGTTGTTTCCGGCCTCATTTAAACTTGCGTTGATGTGTTGCTCTTGTTTGCATCATCTCTTGCCATGAGTAGCTTCATGTAGCCTTGTCATGAATCATGCTTGTAGTGCATCATGCCTTGTTTATGTGTGGTGTGTTTAGTTTGTTGTGTGCTTCTTTTCGATAGTTCCAGTTTCGTTGCGATCGTGAGGATTCGTTCGTCTACGCTTGGTTCGGCTTCATCCGTTCGTCTTCTTCATGGACTCATTCTCCTTCTTTGCGGGATTTCAGGCAAGATGACCGCTACCCTGTATCTCAATACTATCATTGCTATGCTAGTTGCTTCGTTCCATCGCTATGCTGCGTTACCTATCTTTTGCTCCTCAAGCCTCCCAAATTGCCATGAACCTCTAACCTTTGACACCCTTCCTAGCAAACCGTTGTTTGGCTATGTTACCGCTTTGCTCAGCCCCTCTTATAGCGTTGTTAGTTGCAGGTGAAGTTGAAGATTGCTCCATGACGGACAAGATTATGTTGGGATATCACAATATCTCTTATATTATTTAATGCATCTATATACTTAGTAAAGGGTGGAAGGCCCGACCTTATGCCTGGTGTTTTGTTCCACTCTTGCCGCCCTAGTTTCCGTCATACCGGTGTTATGTTCTCGGATTTTGCGTTCCTTACGCGGTCGGGTGATTTATGGGACCCCCTTGACAGTTCGCTTTGAATAAAACTCCTCCAGCAAGGCCCAACATTGGTTTTACCATTTGCCTCACCACCACCTATATTTCCCTTGGGAGTAATTAACCCAAGGGTCATCTTTATTACAGCCCCCCCGGGCCAATGCTTGTCAAAGTGTTGGTCCAAACTAGAGCATCGTGCGGGACCATTCCTTGGCAACTTGGATTCGTCGGTACCTGTACGCTTAGCTTATCCGGTGTTGCCTTGAGAACGAGATATGTGCAGCTCCTATCGGGATTGTCGGCGCATCGGGCGGCTTTGCTGGTCTTGTTTTACCATTGTCGAAATGTCTTGTAAACCGGGATTCCGAGTCTGATCGGGTCTTCCTGGGAGAAGGTATATCCTTCGTTGATCGCGAGAGCTTATCATGGGCTAAGTTGGGACACCCCTGCAGGGTATAATCTTTCGAAAGCCGTGCCTGCGGTTATAGGCAGATGGGAATTTGTTAATGTCCGGTTGTAGATAACTTGACACCAGATCCGAATTAAAACGCATCAACCGCGTGTGTAGCCGTGATGGTCTCTTTTCGGCGGAGTCCGGGAAGTGAACACGGTTTTGGGTTATGTTTGATGTAAGTAGGAGTTCAGGATCACTTATTGATCATTGCTAGTTTCACGACCATTCTGCTTGCTCTCTTGTCGCTCTTATTTGCGTATGTTAGCCACCATATTTGCTTAGTCGCTGCTGCAACCTCACCACTTTACCCCTTCCTTTCCCATTGAGCTTTGCTAGTCTTGATACCCATGGTAATGGGATTGCTTCGTCCTCGTGGCTCACAGATTACTACAACAACAGTTGCAGGTGCAGGTTTATGCGATGATCTTGACGCGAGAGCGATGTTTGCTTGTTTTGGAGATCTTCTTCTGCTTCTTCTTCGATCAGGGGATAGGTTCCAGGTCGGCAGCCTGGGCTAGCAGGGTGGATGTCGTTTGAGTTTCTGTTTGTGTTTCATCCGTAGTCGGATGATGATCTTATGTATGATGATGTTGTATTCGTGTGGCATTGTATGCCTTATGTATGTATCCCCATCTATTATGTAATGTTGATGTAATGATATCCACCTTGCAAAAGCGTTTCAATATGCGGGTCTATCCTTGGTGGGACCTTCGAGTTCCTTTTGGATAGGGTCACATATTGGGCGTGACACTTGTGTGTTGACTCCTGCTAGATTGATACCTTGGATCTCAAAATTGAGGGAAATACTTATGCTACTTTGCTGCATCACCCTTCCGTCTTCAAGGGAAAACCAACACAATCTCAAGAGGTAGCAAGAAGGATTTCTGGCGCCGTTGCCGGGGAGATCTACATCAAGTCAGGCCGTACCAAGTACCCATCATAACCTCTTCTCCCTTGCATTACATTATTCGCCATTCACCTTTCATTTTACTCTCCCCCACTTCCAAAATGATTTTCAAAAACCTTTGCATTTTCTTCGCCCCTCTTCCATTCGTCTCTTTTTGCTTGCTTCTTGTGTGCTTGTGTGTTGGATTTATTGTTTTGTCATGATAGCTCAAAATAATACTAAATTGTGTGACTCTTCCGATACCAACAACAATGATTTTATTAGCACTCTAATTGCTCCTACCACTAATGCTGAATCTTCTGAAATTAATGCCGCTTTATTGAATCTTGTTATGAGAGATTAATTTTCTGGCCTTCCTAGTGAAGATGCCGCATCTCATCTAAACAATTTCGTTGATTTGTGCGATATGCAAAAGAAGAAAGATGTGGATAATGATATTGTTAAATTGAAGCTATTTCCGTTTTCACTTAGAGATCGTGCTAAAACTTGGTTATCATCTTTGCCTAAAAAAGTATTGATTCATGGAATAAGTGTAAAGATTCTTTCAACTCTAAGTATTTTCCTCCCACTAAGATCATCTCCCTTAGGAGTTAGGAACGATATTATGAATTTTAAGCAACTTGATCATGAGCATGTTACACAATCTTAGGAGAGGATGAAATTGATGATACGTAATTGCCCTACACATGGTTTGAATTTGTGGATGATTATACAAAAAATTTATGCCGGATTGAATTTTGTTTCTAGAAATCTTTTAGATTCGCCTGTGGGAGGCACTTTTAAGGAAACTAGAGATACCCCGCGCGTTGCTACGGGATACTATAGTTCATTTCACACGTGAAATTTTGCCTAAGTGTTGATTGACATTACTTGATTCCATGGAAAAAAGAAGCTCCCAGAAAAGCTAACAAATTCTTGTCGGCCATTCCATGAGTACATTATTGCAATGGGAACAAATAATGTAGTATAAGTGGGACAAAAAGGAAGTAAAACCAAAGTGTCCCTATCCAACTTCCTTGTATTGCTATAACAAAGGAAGGACAAAAGCTATGTAAATAAGCATCATCAATTTTATTTATAACATTTCAGTCAGCAAAGCATGCCTTTAAGGTTTTCAAATAAGATCATTACACTTTGAAGGCATGCCAACACTGGACGGAAAAACATGATACAACATAAGCTCAAAATTATTACTCCTAAAATGTTCAAACAAAAAAGAAGTGTGTGAAAGCACAATCTTGTTTTACTGAAAAAATAAACTAAAAACTCAATTGCTAGGAAAATAGGAAGAAACCCGAAGGCCTTGCTTTTTATGTCAAGGAAGGGCCCGAATGCCTGTTCCACTATCTGCAATGGGGCAACTGAAAACTCGGTAAGCGACCCTTTTTGAGAGAACCAAGGTTGTAGCCTTTGATCTAGAGGGCTTACCACCATTCTAGAAGCACTTCATTTAAAATACTGAAAAACAAAACATGGGATAAATACAATCGGGCATATATCAACAAAATCTGAAGCACAATGAAGAAATGTACGTAACAGATAGCATGTATGTTTCAAAGGGATAATATAACATAGCTACAATAGCACAACTAAATGACACACATTTTATGCTGGAGATTATGATACTATCAATTCGGCCAACATTTTTTGATTTCTCACATGCATTGCTTGAACACTATGGGTGCACCCACGGAAATCTGCATGTAGTTGTCGTATCATGTAATGAATATAAGGTCTAAAAGGAATTGAATCTTGTAACGCCCCGGATTTGATGCGCCAGGTGTCTGTCAGTTATTTGTCGTCATTGCCATGTCATTTGCTTGCGTGTTGCATTTTATCATGTCATCATGTGCATTGCATTGCATACGTGTTCGTCTCATGCATCCGAGCCTTTTCCCCGTTGTCCGTTTTGCAATCCGGCGCTCCTATGCCCTCCGACGTCCCCCTCTTCTCTCTTTTCATGTGCGGGTGTCAAACGTTCTCGGAATGGACCGAGTCCTGCCAAGTGGCCTTGGTATACCACCGGTAGACCGCCTGTCAAGTTTCGTGCCATTTGGAGGTCGTTTGGTACTCCAACGGTTAACCGGGTAACCGTAAAAGCCCTCTCTCTTTGCAGCCCAACACCCCTTCCAAAGAGGCCCAAAACCCACCTAACTCCCCTCCATGCTCTCGGTCGTTCGATCACGATCGTGTGGGTGAAAACCGCTCCTCATTTGGACTCTCCTAGCTCCGTCTACCTATAAATATGCCCTCTCCCCCGAAATTCCGGATCATTTCCCCCCTAACCCTAGCAGATTTCGTCCCTGCTGCCACCGGACACGTCCGGTCGCAGCCGGACATGTCCGGGTCGCCCCGCCGCCGCCACGTGGCGCATCGCCACTCGCCTGCCGCGCCGCCCCCGCCGTCGGCCCGGAGAGCCCGTCCGGGGCCCTCCCGGCCCGAAGCCGCCGACACCGCAGCCCGCGATCGGGCCCGGCTCCTGCGCCGCCGGATCCCGCGCCCCGTCCGGTCCGCGCTCCCACCGTCGCCGCGCCGGACCGCCCGCGTCCTCGCCGACCGGCCACCGCAGACCTCGCCGCCGGCCTCAGCCTCCGCCTCCGCGCCGGAGCTCTGCTCCGCTCCCGCCCGCGACGCCGCTGGACTCTGCCGCGGATCTCCTCTCCGCCGCCGGCGCCCTCCCCGCCCGCCGGCCGCGACCGCCCGTTGCCGGCGCGCCGCCACCGCGTGTCTCCGCCTCCGGCCGGGTGCCGCCCCGCGCCGCCGTTGCCGCGCCTCCCCGCCACCCCCTCGTCGTCTCCGGCAAGTCCCGTCGCCGGAGTCGCCGTCCTCGACCTCGCCGGAGTTACTCCGGTCAGATCCGGAGAAGATGGACGAGATCCACCAGTCCCTCCATCCAAACGCGGCGCCCCGTCCCGGATCCCTCCGTCCCGGAACGCCTCCGTCCCGGGTTGACTTTTCCCGGAGGTAAAAAATCGACTAAGTCCCCGAAAATGCTAATATTTTCATGCCATGTTCATGCCATCATATCTCTGCATCTGTAGCTCCGTTTCGTGCTTGTAATATGTCAAATTGTTCGTCTTGACGAGTATATCATTTCGTTCCATTGCATCATATTCATTTGAGGTCATCTTGATGCCTGAATCATCGTGGTAAGAGTGCTTCGTGATGTTTTCTGCTGTCTGTTATCAGTACGAGCTCTTTTGTCATTTTTGCCATGATTGATGTGTGCATCCTATGAGGTTGATGTCTTCATGTGTTTTGAGCTATGCTATGTCTTGTTTACAGAGGTGTTTACCATGTATTTTTGTGATTAATGTGGTGACTAGCACAAGCATGCAAACTAGGCATCGTGATGTTGCTGATTTTAGTCCCTGTTCTGCTGTTATTTTGATGCCATGTAAACTTGATGCTACAGAGATATCCATGCATATTTTGAGATACTTCAGTAAGGGTGTTTTGAACATATGGTTATTGTCTATCCATTCATGCCCTTTGTTGCAATTATGGAATAGTCTAGCATGTCATTTTCGTGCTCTACTTTTGCTTCAAAATGTTTCCTGGCAGATTGTTTACTTGTTATTCAATTTGGCCAAGCTTGTTGTAGTTGATCCTTGCATGCTATGGACTTGGTCTTGTCTTGGTTGGTTACATAAACAGGTCTTCTTGATGATGCTATGCTTATCTTGTCATGCAATGACTTGTGGGGAGTGAATCGAGCTTGTTAAGTAGGGTTCATGATGTTGCTGTTTTGCTAGGCTGAATCTGTTATTTCGTGATGCTATATAAACATGTTGCTACTAATCATTCTATGCATAATCTGGAGATATTCTATAAACATGTTTTAATCTACATGTCATGCTATATCCATTCATGCTCCTGGTTGCATTTATAGCTTGCTATACCTTGTTCATATCTTGCTCTAAAGTTGCTTCATAATGTTGCTGTCAGCCTGTTAACATTAAGTTCAGTTGTTTCCATGTGTTTTGCTAGTGTTCCATGCACCCTATGACCTTGCTCTTGCCATTATTAGCTTCACAAACATGCCTTCTTACTGTTGGGTGCCTTGCCATGCCATGTAATGCTCTGTAGAGAGTTGCACAAGCTCATTTACATGCCTTCATAATTGCAACATGCCTAGTTGCTGTTTTCATGTTGAGGTCCTGTAGCATGTTCTTTTGGTGCTTGCAATATGCCTAGTTGCTGTTTTGGACAGGTTGTTGTTATGACTTGTATAGCGTGTGCGTGTTGAACCGTTGCTCCGTTTTGAGTGTGCTCTATATGAAACTTGCTTAGAATTGCATGTAGCTTCATATTATCATGTTGCATCCTTCTTTTGAGGTGTTTGCTTGATGTTTGGGTGCATTTTGCATCAATGCCATGTTTAACTTGTGTTTCTCATATCTTCTAGGTCGTAGCTCCGAACTAAATGAACTTTATATGTAACTTGACTAGAATCTCGTGCAGATCATCTTGGTGCATCTTAACTTGCTGTTTAACAACTTGTACATAAGGTTTATTCAGATCTGGACCAATTTCGAAATATGCATATGAGGACTTACCGGAATTGTTATATATAGTTCCCGACCTCATTTAAATTTGTCTTGATGTGTTGCTTTTGTTTGCATCATCTCTTGCCATGAGTAGCTTCATGTAGCCTCGTCATGCATCATGCTTGTTGTGCATCATGTCATGTTCATGTGTGGTATGTTTACTATGTTGTGTGCTTCTTTTCGATAGTTCCTGTTTCGTTGTGATCGTGAGGATTCGTTCGTCTATGCTTGGTTCGGCTTCATCCATTCGTCTTCTTCATGGACCCGTTCTTCTTCCTAGCGGGATTTCAGGCAAGATGACCACTACCCTGGATCTTACTACTATCATTGCTATGCTAGTTGCTTCGTTCTATCGCTATGCTGCGTTACCTATCTTTTGCTCATCAAGCCTCCCATATTGCCATGAACCTCTAACCTTTGACACCTTTCCTAAGCAAACCATTGTTTGGCTATGTTACCGTTTTGCTCAGCCCTCTTATAGAGTTGCTAGTTGCAGGTGAAGTTGAAGATTTCTCCATGGTGAACAGGATTTTGGTTGGGATATCACAATATCTCTTATATTATTAATGCATCTATATATTTGGTAAAGGGTGGAAGGCTCGGCCTTTTGCCTGGCGTTTTGTTCCACTCTTGCCGCCCTAGTTTCCGTCATACCGGTGTTATGTTCCCGGATTTTGCGTTCCTTACGCGGTCGGGTGATTTATGGGACCCCCTTGACAGTTCGCTTTGAATAAAACTCCTCCAGCAAGGCCCAACATTGACTTTTACCATTTGCCTCACCACCACCTACTTTTCCCTTGGGAGTCGCTCTCTCGAGGGTCATCTTTATTATAGTCCCCTCGGGCCAGTGCTTGTCTAAGTGTTGGTCCAAACCAGAGCCACTTGCAGCGCCACCTCGGGGAAACTTGAGGGTTGGTTTTAGTTGTACGCAGTGTTCATCCGGTGTTTCCCTGAGAACGAGATATGTGCAGCTCCTATCGGGATTGTCGGCGCATCGGGCGGTCTTGCTGGTCTTGTTTTACCATTGTTGAAATGTCTTGTAAACCGGGATTCTGAGTCTGACCGGGTCTTCCTGGGAGAAGGTCTATTCCTTCGTTGATCGCGAGAGCTTGTCATGGGCTAAGTTGGGACACCCCTGCAGGGTATAATCTTTCGAAAGCCGTGCCTGCGGTTACAGGCAGATGGGAATTTGTTAATGTCCGGTTGTAGATAACTTGACACCAGATCCGAATTAAAACGCATCAACCGCGTGTGTAGCCGTGATGGTCTCTTCTCGGCGGAGTCCGAGAAGTGAACACGGTTTCTGGGTTATGTTTGACGTAAGTAGGAGTTCAGGATCACTTCTTGATCATTACTAGTTGACGACCGTTCCGCTTGCTCTCTTCTCGCTCTTATTTGCATATGTTAGCCACCATATCATGCTTAGTCGCTGCTGCAGCTTCACCACTTTACCCCTTCCTTTCCCTTTAAGCTTTGCTAGTCTTGATACCCATGGTAATGGGATTGCTGAGTCCTCGTGGCTCACAGATTACTACAACAACAGTTGCAGGTACAGGTTGTGCGATGATCATGACGCGAGAGCGATGCTCGCTAGCGTTGAGTTCTTCTTCTGCTTCTTCTTCGATCAGGGGATAGGTTCCAAGTCGGCAGCCTCGGCTAGCAGGGTGGATGTCATTTGAGTTTCTGTTTGTGATTCATCCGTAGTCGGATGATGCTCTCATGTATTGTGATGTTGTAACTGTGTGGCATTGTATGCCTCTTGTATGTATCCCCATCTATTATGTAATGTTGATGTAATGATATCCACCTTGCAAAAGCGTTTCAATATGCGGGTCTATCCTTGGTGGGACCTTCGAGTTCCTTTTCGATAGGGTCGCATATTGGGCGTGACAAGTTGGTAATCAGAGCCTCGACCGACCCTAGGAGCCCCCTTGATTTATCGTGTAGTTTGGCCGTTGTTGAGTCTAGAAGAAAACTGTTTTCGGAGTCTAGTTATATCGGAGAGTAGGAATTCTTTTTACTCCCCAGTCCCTTCGTCGCTATGGTAAGGAATCTTGACATAGATGTTTTGAATTACTCCTCTTCCCATTCAAATTTTTCTTTAGGATCACGCAGTTGGTTTTCCGATCATTAGTTCTCAGCTCTTTTCATCCGGTGCATTTCTCATCAAGTCGACTCGAGCCTCTTCATCTTTGAGTTCAATCCTCAGTTGTTTTATTTCCCACCCGCCCTCCCCTTCTTCTTCTCAGAACCAGAGTCCATAATCGAGTATCCATCCTACTCGTGTGAAGTCTTTGCCTTCTTTCCTCAATGATTTCAACCGGTGTTTCCTCTTCAAGATATTCGTCGATTTCCCCTTCCAAGTTGCCTTTGTTTTCCTGCCCTCCCACCCTTTTTCTTCCCGGAGCCTGAGTCTCTTTCGAGCATCAATTTCATTCGTGTGGAGCCTCTTCAGTTTTTGTCAATTGTTTCAACCGGTGAATTCTCATTTTGTTCGACATTTTTCAGCTCTTTTTCTTTCCGGTGGGTTCAATTCAAGTTTTTCGGGTGATTATATTCTTTCCATCAGCTCAAGTGTTTTCTCTGCTCATTTGCCTCTCGCCATTCAATCCTTCCGGAGTGCTCAAGACATCTTAGGAGATTCGTCTGTATTCCAATTAATGCGAGGTTGTCACCTCATTCAAATATTTCAATTGTTCCGGTGCTTCATCTATCTGTTCATCAATCCTTTTCAACGGTGTTATCTATTCAATGGGCCCTAACCCATAGGTCTTTTCCCAGGATCTTACCTGACTCTTCTAATTCCCCCAGAGTTATTCTCAATTCTTTTCAAGGGTGACGTAAGAATGGATTTCATCAGTCACATGCCTTTTCCAAGATCTCGTTCAAATTCTTTTCATTGTTGGCTCAACCTCTTCGCTTTTCATTCCCCCGGAGTATCTCAGTAATTTTGGTGGTGTTTCTCGTCGTCAGTTGAAGATCGAAGAAGAGTTTTTCCTCTAAATCTTGTCTGTCCTCTTGAAGATTCGTGGTTCTATCTTCATATTATCCTCTCAAATTATGCCATTTGTCAGATATTCCTTTTCTCAACCATCCAGAGTTTTTCAGGAGTGGATTTATTTTTCGTTTCACCGGAGGCCATCATTCCAGTTATCGTTCTCTATTTATCCCGGTGCTTTGCCAAGTGTTCTTTAATCAGATTATGATATCCTAGTTCTTTTGCATCTAAATCCCCTCAAACATATTGGTTCTTCTAATTCTTCCCGGTGATTAATTCACTTTCATCAGTTATTTCGAATTCTAACGGTGGACCGTTCAAGATTCTTTTTCCTTGTTTATCATTTTATTCCATTCGTTCTTTCAATCCTACCGGTGGTTCATGAAGACTTTCTCAAGTTTTGTGCTATGTCACTTCTCAATCCTTTTTGAAGAAGAATAAGTAGTATGAAAAATCCATTGTTGGTCATCAATTTAATTTGATGAAGGATAAGCATACAATAAATCTTATTCTTATTTCATCCAAGTGATTAATCCTTTTCCTTCGGAGTTTGTTCTTGATGAATAAATTCTAATTACAAGTGTTTTCATCTTTTCTTTTCCGGAGTTCAATTTCCTCCGTCATTTCGTCGGAACCTCCATCTAAATCATCGCAATGCTCATCTTATTCTGTCATCCTTCAATTTTATCTCGGTATCCTTTTTGTTACCGGAGTTCTTCACGGTGGTTCTTCATGATTTAATCTTTTCTTCAAGTGTTCATCAAGATTCTTGTTCAAGGAGTTCTAGTATCTTCCTTCTTGCATATCAAATTGCAATTAATTCTCCATATCCTTTTGAAGTGGAGTTTTGCATTTCTTCGTTCTTCTAAGTTATCCAATCATTTCCGTTTGTGGCCGGTTATCACCTCATGATCTTGAGATGTTACCTATAAGTCCACAACAAGCTTATTCTTTCGTTGTTGATTTCCTCAACAACTCCATTCAATCCTTCCTTCTAAGTTCTTTTCAATTCTATTTCAATTCTTCTGGAGGCTTTGCGTTGTTCATCTCGTCAAGTGCCATCCCATCTTGTGAAGTTCATGTTCTTTTCCTTCCATTTTCAGCCGGAGTGCTGCCTAAATCCTTTCAGTCTTATTCGTCTCTTTTCTCATTCTAACCACTCCGGATAGAACGAGTGCTTTCATAGTCTATCTGATTCCGTGAGCATTTGATTCTCGTCATTCTTGTCGTTCCTCTCTTCTTCTCGAGTGCTCTCGATTCCTTGCCTCTTCTCTTGAGTTCTTGTTTCACCTCATCCCTTTTCCCTTCCGTCTCGGTCCTAAGATCTCGGGACGAGATCTCTTGTTAGTGGAGGAGTGTTGTAATGCCCCAGATTTGATGCGCCAGGTGTCTGTCAGTTATTCGTCATCATTTCCATGTCATTTGCTTGCGTGTTGCATTTTATCATGTCATCATGTGCATTGCATTGCATACGTCTTCGTCTCATGCATCCGAGCCTTTTCCCCGTTGTCCGTTTTGCAATGCGGCGCTCCTATGCCCTCCGACGTCCCTCTCTTCTCTCTTTTCATGTGCGGGTGTTAAACGTTCTCGGAATGGACCAAGTCTTGCCAAGTGGCCTTGGTATACCACCGGTAGACCGCCTGTCAAGTTTCGTGCCATTTGGAGGTCGTTTGGTACTCCAACGGTTAACCGGGTAACCGTAAAAGCCCTCTCTCTTTGCAGCCCAACACCCCTTCCAAAGTGGCCCAAAACCCACCTAACTCCTCTCCATGCTATCGGTCGTTCGATCACGATCGTGTGGGCGAAAACCGCTCCTCATTTGGACTCTCCTAGCTCCCTCTACCTATAAATATGCCCTCTCCCCGAAATTCCGGATCATTTCCCCCCTAACCCTAGCAGATTTCGTCCCCGCCGCCACCGGACACGTCCGGCCGCAGCCGGACACGTCCGGGTCGCCCTGCCGCCGCCACGTGGCACGTCGCCACTCGCCTGCCGCGCCGCCCCCGCCGCCGGCCCGGAGAGCCCGTCCGGGGCCCTCCCGGCCCGAAGCCACCGACGCCGCAGCCCGCGATCGGACCCGGCTCCCGCGCCCCGTCCGGTCCGCGCTCCCGCCCCCGCCGCGCCGGACCGCCCGCGTCCTCGCTGATCGGCCACTGCAGACCTCGCCGCCGGCCTCAGCCTCCGCCTCCGCGCCGGAGCTCTGCTCCGCGCCCGCCGTCGCCCGCCCGCAACACCGCCGGACTCCGCCGCGGATCTCCGCTCCGCCGCCGGCGCCCTCCCCGCCCGCCGGCCGCGACCGCCCGTTGCCGGCGCGCCGCCGCCGCGTGTCTCCGCCTCCGGCCGGGCGCCGCCCCGCGCCGCGGTTGCCGCGCCTCCCCGCCGCCCCCTCGTCGTCTCCGGCAAGTCCCGTCGCCGGAGTCGCCGTCCTCGACCTCGCCAGAGTTACTCCGGTCAGATCCGGAGAAGATGGACGAGATCCACTGGTCCCTATATCCAAACGCGGCGCCCCGTCCCGGATCCCTCCGTCCCGGGTTGACTTTTCCCGGAGGTAAAAAATCGACTAAGTCCCCGAATCTGCTAATATTTTCATGCCATGTTCATGCCATCATATCTCTGCATCCGTAGCTCCGTTTCGTGCGTGTAATATGTCAAATTGTTCGTCTCAACGAGTACATCATTTCATTACATTGCATCATATTCATTTGAGGTCATCTTGATGCCTCAATCATCATTGTAAGAGTGCTTCGTGATGTTTTTTGCTGTCTGTTATCAGTACGAGCTCTTTTGTCATTTTTGCCATGATTGATGTGTGCATCCTATGAGGTTGATGTCTTCATGTGTTTTGAGCTATGCTATGTCTTCTTTACAGAGGTGCTTACCATGTATTTTTGTGATCAATGTGGTGACTAGCACAAGCATGCAAACTAGGCATCGTGATGTTGCTGATTTAGTCCCTGTTCTGCTGTTATTTTGATGCCATGTAAACTTGATGCTACAGAGATATCCATGCATATTTTGAGATACTTCAGTAAGGGTGTTTTGAACATATGGTTATTGTCTATCCATTCATGCCCTTTGTTGCAATTATGGAGTAGTCTAGCATGTCATTTTCGTGCTCTACTTTTGCTTCAAAATGTTTCCTGGCAGATTGTTTACTTGTTATTCAATTTGGCCAAGCTTGTTGTAGTTGATCCTTGCATGCTATGGACTTGTTCTTGCCTTGGCTGGTTACATAAACAGGTCTTCTTGATGATGCTATGCTTATCTTGTCATGCAATGACTTGTGGGGAGTGAATCGAGCTTGTTAAGTAGGGTTCATGATGTTGCAGTTTTGCTAGGCTGAATCTGTTATTTCGTGATGCTATATAAACATGTTGCTACTAATCATTCTATGCATAATCTGGAGATGTTCTATAAACATATTTTAATCTACATGTCATGCTATATCCATTCATGCTCCTGGTTGCATTTATAGCTTGCTGTACCTTGTTCATATCTTGCTCCAAAGTTGCTTCATAATGTTGCTGTCAGCCTGTTAACATTAAGTTCAGTTGTTTCCATGTGTTTTGCTAGTGTTCCATGCACCCTATGACCTTGCTCTTGCCATTATTAGCTTCACAAACATGCCTTCTTACTATTGGGTGCCTTGCCATGCCATTTAATGCTCTGTAGAGAGTTGCACAAGCTCATTTACATGCCTTCATAATTCTGTTTCTGCCATGTGTGAATCTGTATTATAACTTGCTATGTTTACGTGGGTGCCATCATATTTTCTGATCCTTTTTGGCTCATGGTCAGTAAGGGACTTTTGATCTATGCTTTGAGTAGATTCATGACATACCTTTGTTTGCCATTATAAGTTCCTGTAACATGTTGTTTGATAGCTCTAAACATTGCATCGTGATGTTATTTTCTGCCAAGTCTGAAATTGTTATAACTTGCAATCTTACCACGTGTGTTTGAGTATGTTCTAGTGATTTCTGGAGATAGCTCAGTGTTCATGTTTTGTTGTGCTTTACCTGTACATCATGCCCATGCCTTTTGTTTTCATGTTGAGGTCCTGTGGCATGTTGTTTTGGTGCTTGCAATATGCCTACTTGCTGTTTTGGACAGGTTGTTGTTATGACTTGTATAGCGTGTGCGTGTTGAACCGTTGCTCCGTTTTGAGTGTGCTCTATATGAAACTTGCTTAGAATTGCATGTAGCTTCATATTATCATGTTGCATCCTTGTTTTGAGGTGTTTGCTTGATGTATGGGTGCATTTTGCATCAATGCCATGTTTAACTTGTGTTGCTCATATCTTCTAGGTCGTAGCTCCGAACTAAATGAACTTTATATGTAACTTGACTAGAATCTCGTGTAGATCATCTTGGTGCATCTTAACTTGCTGTTTAACAACTTGTACATAAGGTTTATTCAGATCTGGACCAATTTCGAAATATGCATATGAGGACTTACCGGAATTGTTATATATTGTTCCCGGCCTCATTTAAACTTGTCTTGATGTGTTGCTTTTGTTTGCATCATCTCTTGCCATGAGTAGCTTCATGTAGCCTCGTAATGCATCATGCTTGTTGTGCATCATGTCATGTTCATGTGTGGTGTGTTTACTATGTTGTGTGCTTCTTTTCGATAGTTCCTGTTTTGTTGCAATCGTGAGGATTCGTTCGTCTATGCTTGATTCGGCTTCATCCGTTCGTCTTCTTCATGGACTCGTTCTTCTTCCTAGTGGGATTTCAGGCAAGATGACCGCTACCCTGGATCTCCCTACTATCATTGCTATGCTAGTTGCTTCGTTCTATCGCTATGCTGCGTTACCTATCTTTTGCTCATCAAGCCTCCCATATTGCCATGAACCTCTAACCTTTGACACCTTTCCTACGCAAACCGTTGTTTGTCTATGTTACGGTTTTGCTTAGCCCTCTTATAGCGTTGCTAGTTGCAGGTGAAGTTGAAGATTTCTCCATGGTGAACAGGATTTTGGTTGGGATATCACAATATCTCTTATATTATTAATGCATCTATATATTTGGTAAAGGGTGGAAGGCTCGGCCTTTTGCCTGGTGTTTTGTTCCACTCTTGCCGCCCTAGTTTCCGTCATACCGGTGTTATGTTCCCGGATTTTGCGTTCCTTACGCGGTCGGGTGATTTAGGGGACCCCCTTGACAGTTCGCTTTGAATAAAACTCCTCCAGCAAGGCCCAACATTAACTTTTACCATTTGCCTCACCACCACCTACTTTTCCCTTGGGAGTCGCTCTCTCGAGGGTCATCTTTATTATAGCCCCCCCGGGCTAGTGCTTGTCTAAGTGTTGGTCCAAACCAGAGCCACTTGCAGCGCCACCTCGGGGAAACTTGAGGGTTTGTTTTAGTTGTACGTAGTGTTCATCCGGTGTTGCCCTGAGAACGAGATATGTGCAGCTCCTATCGGGATTTTCGGCGCATCGGGCGGTCTTGTTGGTCTCGTTTTACCATTGTCGAAATGTCTTGTAAACCGGGATTCCGAGTCTGATCGGGTCTTCCTGGGAGAAGGTCTATTCCTTCGTTGATCGCGAGAGCTTGTCATGGGCTAAGTTGGGACACCCCTGCAGGGTATAATCTTTCGAAAGCCGTGCCTGCGGTTACAGGCAGATGGGAATTTGTTAATGTCCGGTTGTAGATAACTTGACACCAGATCCGAATTAAAACGCATCAACCGCGTGTGTAGCCGTGATGGTCTCTTCTCGCGGAGTCCGGGAAGTGAACATGGTTTCTGGGTTATGTTTGACGTAAGTAGGAGTTCAGGATCACTTCTTGATCATTACTAGTTGACGACCATTCCGCTTGCTCTCTTCTCGTTCTTATTTGCGTATGTTAGCCACCATATCATGCTTAGTCGCTGCTGCAGCCTCACCACTTTACCCCTTCCTTTCCCTTTAAGCTTTGCTAGTCTTGATACCCATGGTAATGGGATTGCTGAGTCCTCGTGGCTCACAGATTACTACAACAACAGTTGCAGGTACAGGTTGTGCGATAATCATGACGCGAGAGCGATGCTCGCTAGCGTTGAGTTCTTCTTCTGCTTCTTCTTCGATCAGGGGATATGTTCCAGGTCGGCAGCCTGGGCTAGCAGGGTGGATGTCGTTTGAGTTTCTGTTTGTGATTCATCCGTAGTCGGATGATGCTCTTATGTATTGTGATGTTGTAACTGTGTGGCATTGTATGCCTCTTGTATGTATCCCCATCTATTATGTAATGTTGATGTAATGATATCCACCTTGCAAAAGCGTTTCAATATGCGGGTCTATCCTTGGTGGGACCTTCGAGTTCCTTTTGGATAGGGTCGCATATTGGGTGTGCCAAAGCTCCTACTTCAATTGTTAACAAACGATTATAAATAATTAGTATGGGGGCATTCAAAGGTATATTTTATATTTAACAGAGGGAAATATAGCCCTGTTAGACAACTAAATAAAATGCAATGGTTGTCAATCCAGGAAGTAATCAACTGAATTACTTCGCAACATACCACCAAATTTCCGCAGGTCAAACAAAGAAAATGACTCGGTACAATCAAGTGTTAGGTTCAAATGAAATTGAGGAAGAAACTATACTTGCTTCATAGATTAAATATTCAATAACATTTATGGTCTTCATCATTGTCCATATTTAACTGGCTTCCAGTAGTGTTGAAGGGAATGTGACGTGAAAATTATACATTTAAACAAATAAGTACTTCGTGGAGAAAAAGTATAGGCATTAGAAGAAAAGTCAGAATCTTCTGAAATGAATTTTTCTCATATTATGAAGAGATGATGCAGAGCGCATAGATCCTCATATCTCATCGGAGCAAAAGCGGCCCAAAGGTAACCATGTGTCCAGTCTGGTCTGTTCTGTTGAGAAAGTTGCAGTTCACGCATCAAACATACACTCAAAAAATGATGGTTATAGTTAAGCAGCTCATGTTCCCTCGACCAAAGAGTGAGAGCCGGAGCTACAAATAAATGTGAAAGGAGTTTAAACTTGAAACGGAGAATACATACATAGACCTACATGTGGGATTTAACACATCCTAGAACTCAGAAGGTTGAGTGGAGGAAACATTGGCATAGTGCTCTAACAGGAGCATGCCAGATCAGATGGAGCAAAAGAAAACCTAGAGGAACTAATTTAAGAAGAATAAAAAGAAGCTACAACTCACTGGGTCGACCAAGATGGAGCACCGGGGTGGGACCTTGGTCCAGTCGCCTAGCAGGCCGTTGTTGTAGCCGTCGGTGAGCGGCTTGATGCACCAGAGGTCCTCAACACGAAGGAGCAATCAATGTGTCACGCCGGCGTGGACGGGCTTGAGAGCGGCAACCTCTGTAGGCACCACCCTGCAGCCACAACGCCGCGCCATGTTGTGTGCGCACCAGTCTTGGTGCCCCCCCGCCCAGTGCCACCCTGACCGTAGAGGAAATAGAACCCGAGCGGCATGAAGAGGATTGGGATGGGGTATATCCGGAGCCACGTCGCTGCTCGCCATCACCGACGTAGCCGGCGGTTCTACCCCCGACGGTGGAGGAAAACCCTAGAGGCTGGGTTCTCCTCTGTCTGTCGCTTGTACATAGAGAGATGGGGAATTGGAGACAGAGAATCCAGGTTTTGTGGGATTCCGTGGCACAAAAGATCGTCTGGAGGATGATGGTTTACTTCCCCTTCCGCTTCCGTGGGTCGTGAGATGAGTTAACATGTTGGGTGTGGAGCACAGGGATCAACTCTTGAGCGGCAGATCTGAGCCATCTATGGTAAATCAAACGGTTGAGAGAATATGCAATGATGTGGACGCAGGAAAATCAGGTAGTGGGGGGCTCCTATTTAGATATAGTAGATCACTTTAGGAGAGTCTACTAAGCTCCTAGATAATATTATGGTTAATTATTCTCAATGGCACATTGAAAGATCCACTAGTAAAAAAGTTCATGCGATTGAAGAGATTAATGTTTTGAGTGAAAAAATGGATGAACTTATGAAATTATTTTCTAATAAAAGTGTTTCTTCTGATCCTAATGATATGCCTTTGTACACTTTGATTGAGAATAATAATGAATCTATGGATGTGAATTTTGTTGGTAGGAACAATTTTGGTAACAACGCGTATAGAGGCAATTTTAATCCTAGGTTGTTTCCTAGCAATTCCTCTAATAGTTATGGTAATTCCTACAACAATTCTTATGGAAATTTTAATAAGATGCCTTCTGATTTTGAGTATAGTGTTAAAGAATTTATGAGTTCGCAAAAGAATTTCAATGCTTTGATTGAAGAAAAAATGCTTAAGATTGATGAGTTGGCTAGGAACGTGGATAGAATTTTTCTTGATGTTCATTATTTGAAACTTAGATCTATCCCACCTAAGCATGATATCAATGAGTCTCTCAAGGCCATGATAATTTCCATTGATGAGTGCAAAGAAACAACCGCTAAGATGCGTGTTAAACAAGATTGGTTTGTAAAAGCGTGTTCTTCTAGTTTTCATGATAATAATGATGAAGATCTAAAAGTGATTGATGTGACTCCTAGTAAATCTTTGTTTTCCAATATAAATCTTGATAAAGATGGGACTGGAGATGAGTCAACTTTAGTTAAAAGGCGTCCCAATGATTCGGAATTTTTAGATCTAGATGCAAAAATTGATAAAACTGGGATTGAAGAGGTCAAAACTTGAAGTAGCAATGAACCCACTATTTTGGATTTCAAGGAATTTAATTATGATAATTGTTATTTAATAGATTGCATTTCCTTGTTGCAATCCGTGTTAAATTCTCCTCATGCTTATAATCAAAACAAAGCTTTTACTAAACATATTGTTGATGCTATGATGCAATCTTTTGAAGAAAAGCTTGAACTAGAAGTTTCTATCCCTAGAAAACTTTATGATGAGTGGGAACCTACTATCAAGATTAATATTAAATATTATGAATGCTATGCTTTGTGTGATTTGGGTTCTAGCGTATCCACGATTCAAAAAACTTTGTGTGATGTGCTAGGTTTCCGTGAATTTGATGATTGTTCTTTAAATTTGCATCTCGCGGATTCCACCATTAAGAAACCTATGGGAAGGATTAATGATGTTCTTATTGTTGCAAATTGGAATTATTTGCCCATACATTTCATTGTTCTTGATATAGATTGCAATCCTACATGTCCTATTATTCTTGGTGCAATTATTGATATGAAAGAAGGAAACATTAGATTCCAATTTATGTTAAGGAAAGGCATGGAACACTTTGCTAGGAAGAAAATTAAATTTCCTTATGAATCTATTATGAGAGCCACTTATGGATTGTATACCAAAGATGGCAATACCTAGATCAATTCGTGTTTTTATGCCTAGCTAGGGGCATTAAACGATACCGCTTGTTGGGAGGCAACCCAATTTTATTTTTGTTCTTTACTTTTTGCTCCTGTTTTGTAATAAATAAATAATCTATCTAGCCTTTGGTTAGATGTGGTTTTAAGTTTTAATTAGTGTTTGTGCCAAGTAGAACCTTTGGGAAGACTTGGGTGAAAGTTAATTTGATCTTGCTGAAAAATAGAAACTTTTGCACTCACGAGATTAGTTGTCATTTTTAACAGAAGAGTGCTTTTAAGTTGATTCCCTTTTCCAAAGATTAATAGACAAATTTCTCACGTCCACCAATTTATTTCAGAATTTTTGGAGTTACATAAGTATTCGAGAGTTACAGATTACTACAGACTATTCTGTTTTTCGCATGTTGTTTGCTTATTTTGATGAATCCATGAGTAGTATCGGGGGGTATGAACCATGGAGATGTTGGAATACAGTAGATATTACACCAATTTATATAAATAAATAATTAGTTTGCAACAGTACCTTACAGTGGTGATTTATTTTCTTATACTAATGGAGCTCATGAGATTTTCTGTTGAGTTTTGTGTTGTGAAGTTTTCAAGTTTTGGGTAAGTATTTGATGGACTATGGAATAAGGAGTGGCAAGAGCCTAAGCTTGGGTATTCCCAAGGCACCCCAAGGTAAAATTCAAGGACAACCAAAAGTCTAAGCTTGGAGATGCCCCGGAAGGCATCCCCTCTTTCGTCTTCGTCTATCGGTAACTTTACTTGAGGATATATTTTTATTCACCACATGGTATGCGTTTTGCTTGGAGCATCTTGTATGATTTGAGTCTTTTCATTTTAGTATACCACAATCATCCATGTTGTACATACCTTTTGGGAGAGACACACATGAATCATGATTTATTAGAATACTCTATGTGCTTCACTTATATCTTTTGAGCTAGACAATATTGCTCTAGTGCTTCACTTATATCTTTTTAGAGCACGATGGTGGTTTTATTTTATAGAAATTGTTGAAATCTCATGCTTCACTTATATTATTTTGAGAGTCTTTTAGAACAGCATGGTAATTTGCCTTGGTTATGAAATTAGTCCTAATATGATAGGCATCCAAGATGGATATAATAAAAACTTTCATATGAAGTGCATTGAATACTATGAGAAGTTTGATTCTTTATGATTGTTTTGAGATATGAAGATGGTGATATTAGAGTCATGCTAGTAGAGTAGTTGTGAATTGATACATCTCCATCGTATCTATAATTTTTGATTATTTCATGCCAATATTATACAAGTTTTACATATTTTGGCAACTTTTTATATGATTTTCTTGGACTAACTTACTTATCCAGTGCCCAGTGCCAGTTTCTATTTGTTGGCTTTTTTTGTATCGCAGAAAATCCATATCAAACGAAGTCCAAACATGATGAAACTCCATGGAGAATTATTTTGGAATATTTGTGATTTTTGCGACTTGGAATCACCGCAAACGGAGGCCCACATGAACCACGATACACCAGGGCGCGCCCTAGGCCCCTGGCGCATGGTGGTGGGTGCTGCTCACCTCATACGTCGGTTGGAGCTATACTTCGGGTGCAAGGAAGCTTATATCAGGAAATAACGCGTAAAACGATCAGCGCAATCGGAGTTACGGATCTCCGGGAATATAAGAAACGGTTTTCGACCAGATCTAGAGAGTGCGAAACAGAAGAGATCAACAGAGAGGGAGATCCAATCTTGGAGGGGCTCCTTCCCCTCCGCCGCCATGGAGGCCATGGACTAGAGGGGAAACCCTCCTCCCACCTAGGGGGAGGTCAAGGAATAAGAAGAAGGAGGGGTCTCTCTCACCCTCTCTCCTGGTGGCGCCGGAGTGCCGCCGGGGCACGTATCATGACGATGATCTACATCAATAATCTTGTTACCGTCAACACCAACTCTCTCCCCCTCTATGAAATGGTGTAACACCCCTTCTCCCCGCTGTAATCTCTACTTAAACATGGTGCACAACTCCATATATTATTTCTGAATGATCTATGGTTATCCTATGATGTTTGAGTAGATCCATTTTGTCCTGTGGGTTAATCGTGATCTTGGTTGGTATGATTGTATATTTTATTTTTGGTGCTGTCCTACGGTGCCCTCCGTCTCGCGCAAACGTGAGGGCCCCCCACTGTAGGGTGTTGCAATATGTTCATGGTTCGCTTATGGTGGGTTGCGAGAGTGACAGAAGCTTAAACCCGAGTAAGTGGGGTATGATGTATGGGAGTAAAGAGGACTTGATACTTAATCCTATGGTTGGGTTTCACGACCTTAATGATCTTTAGTAGTTGCGGATTCTTGCTAGAGTTCCAACCATAAGTGCATATGATCCAAGTAGAGAATGTATGTTACCTCGTGCCTCTCCCTCATATAAAATTACAAGAATGATTACCGGTACTTGTTATCGATTGCCTAGGGACAAATGACTTTCTTGTTGACAAAAGCTATCCACTTTTACTACCTTGCATTTTATTCGTAGTTTTATTCTCGCAAAGTACACATAGTTTAATTCTTGCAAAATAGTTTCATACTTGTTCTAGGTAAAGCAGACGTCAAGTGTGCGTAGAGTTGTATCGGTGGTCAATAGAACTTGAGGGAATATTTGTTCTGCCTTTAGCTCCTCAGTGGGTTCACACTCTTATTTATCGAAGAAGGATACAATCGATCCCCTATACTTGTGGGTTATCAAGACCTTTTTCTGGCGCAGTTGCCGGGGAGCAATAGCGTGGGGTGATATTCTCGTGTGTGCTTGTTTGCTTTATCACGAAGTAGTTTTTATTTCCTGTTCTAAGTTGTTCTCTATCTTTAGTTATGGATATGGAACACAAAACACCAAAATAATTAGTGGTACTTGCTACTCATGGAGATGGGGAACCTCCTAAAACCCTCGATGATCGTTATGTGAAAGATATTATGCACTACTTTGATAATCCTGAGAAAACCCCATTCAACTTGATAATGGGAGTAACGTTGGATCAATGTGAATACTTTAGGGATTATCACTTGACACAAAAAGGGAAACTTTTATGGGATCAAATTCATATGTTGCATTGGTATGCTCGGGAGCTATGCTTGAGATATAATTATACTTGTTGCTCTAGGATGAATGCTCCACATCTTCCCTTTTCATGTGAATTTAATGATAATGAAACCTTGGCTTATTATGCTAATGGTATATATGATTACTATGATGTGGAACAAATAGAAGAATTTGTTGCTTTTAAGGGTGCTTATTGTTTATAAAGTTTGAAGATTTTGATGATTCGATTTATAGACCTGAAAATTTTGCCATCCTTAAATATTGCTATAATAATTATAAATGCAATTCCAATATTGGCGCGTTTATTGAGAAAATCTCCGCTGTCCAAGAGGAGACTAATATTTCGCAAGAGTCTATGGAAGAAGGAATTGATGAAACTGTGAGCTCATTGCATGAAAAAGATGATGACGAGAGCGGAGAACAAAAGGAGGAAGAGCGGATTAGCTACCCATGCCCACCTTCTAGTGAGACTAACTATTCAACTCATACATTGTTTAATGTCCCTTCATTCTTACCGAAGGATGAATGCTATGATAATTGCTATGAACCCGTTGATTCTTTTGAAATATCCCTTTTTGATGATGCTTGTTATGCTTGTGGCCATGATGCCAATATGAATTATGCTTTTGAAGATGAACTTGCTATAGTTCCTTATGTTAAGAATGAAATTGTTGCTATTGCACCCAAACATGATAGTCCTAATATCTTTTTGAATTCTCCAAACTACACTATATCGGAGAAGTTTATTCTTATTAAGGGTTATATTGATGGGTTGCCTTTTAATGTTGCACATGATAATTTTGATGAATATAATATGCATGTGCTTGATGCTCCTACTTGCAATTATTATGAGAGAGGAACTACATCTCCACTTCTTTATGTTTCCAACACGATAAAATTGCAAAACTGCTTATGTTATGTATTGGCATTTACTTGATGTGCATGAATTGTTCTTTTATGAGATGCCAATGCATAGGAAGAGAGTTAGACTTCTTCATTGCTTGATATATGTTGATTTGTACTCACTACTAAATGCCAAATCACTGCTAATTCAAATTGGCTTTAATATACCTTGGGATACGGGTGGATCCATTACTTGATCACTTTATGCCTAGCTTAATGACTTTAAAGAAAGCGCTGCCAGGGAGACAACCCGGAAGTTTTAAAGAGTAATTTATTTCTGTTGAGTGCTTTTATAGAGTTTAAAAACAAAAACATATAGATGGGAACTCAAAACTTTTCACAGAAGAGAAGCGATTGAAAGGTGATGCATTGCGGAAGTGAGGGTCGACCTTAAATACTTGTGTTCATGCTCATGGAAACAATGTAGAATTTTTCATGAAGATTCTCACAAAATAATTATCCCCTTGTACAAATCCATTGTATTATAAAAATAATGTGACAAGATTTTCCTTTAGGATGAGTAGATTGCTGGTTGGTTTGTGCGGTGCAAAACAGAAACTTTGGATGTAGTGCGCAATTTTACATTTTTTACTTGAACGTCAAACGGTTTTGAAACTTTTGCACCGTCTTTCTATACAAAATGTTTATGATTTCCTATTGTTTTAGAACTTTTAGAGTTACAGAACTATGGTGGATGTTCAAATCTTTATAGACTGTCCTGTTTTCACAAATTGCTGTTATAGCTTCATTATTTCCGTATGTTTGAATTCTTGTGGAAGCCTCCTTGACTTGGGGCCATGGAATTGTGATAGTGTACAGTGGGTAATGTTTGTTTATAATTATACAATAATGTTGCAGCGGTACATGGTGGGATTTCATTGCCATTTTCACTAACCCCGCCACTAAAAGTTCGTTTAAGTTTTGTGTGGATGAAGTGTTCGAAGATCGAGGAGGTCTCGATATGAGGAGAAGGAGGAGAGGCAAGAGCTCAATCTTGGGTATTCCCAAGGCACCCCAAGTAAATATTCAAGGATACTGAATCTCTAAGCTCGGGGATGCCTCGGAAGGCATCCCATCTTTCTTCAACAAGTATCGATATGTTTTCGGATTCGTTTCGTTCATGTGATATGTGCAAATCTTGGAGCGTCTTTTGCATTTAATTTTCACTCTTCTTTGATGCACCATCCTGGTATGAGATAGTGCATGGTTGATTTATAGAATTCTCATTGCACTTCACTTATATCTTTTGAGTATGACTTTATAGAATGCTTCATGTTCTTCACTTATATCATTTGAAGTGTAGATTGCATGTTTCTCTTCACATAGAAAACCGATGTTCGTAGAATGCTCTTTTGCTTCACTTATATTTGTTAGAGCATGATCTTTTGTAGAAAGAATAAAACTCTCATGCTTCACTTATATCTATTTAGAGAGACAAATGGAATTGGTCAATTGCATGGTTAGTCATAAAATCCTACATAAAACTTATGGATCACTGAATATGATATGTTTGATTCCTTGCAATAGTTTTGCGATATAGAGAAGGAATATGTGGGAAGTACTAGTAAACAGGTGTGGTTAGTAAGAATATTGGAGTTAAGGTTTGTGATTCCTGAAGCATGCACGTATAGTTGTTGGAAATATGCCCTAGAGGCAATAATAAAATGGTTATTATTGTATTTCCTTGTTCATGATAATTGTCTATTATTCATGCTATAATTGTATTGACCGGAAACCGCAATACATGTGTGAATACATAGACCAAAACATGTCCCTAGTGAACCTCTAGTTGACTAGCTCGTTGATCAATAGATGGTCATGGTTTCCTGACCATGGACATTGGATGTCATTGATAACGGGATCACATCATTGGAGAATGATGTGATGGACAAGACCCAATCCTAAGCATAGAAAAGATCGTGTAGTTCGTTTGCTAAAGCTTTTCTAATGTCAAGTATCATTTCCTTAGACCATGAGATTGTGTAACTCCCTGATACCGTAGGAGTGCTTTGGGTGTACCAAATGTCACAACGTAACTGGGTGACTATAAAAGTGCACTACAGGTATCTCCGAAAGTGTCTGTTGGGTTGGCACGAATCGAGACTGGGATTTGTCACTCCTTATGACGGAGAGGTATCTCTGGGCCCACTCGGTAATGCATCATCATAATGAGCTCAATGTGACTAAGTAGTTAGTCACGGGATCATGCATTACGGAACGAGTAAAGTGACTTGCCGGTAACGAGATTGAACGAGGTATTGGGATACCGACGATCGAATCTCGGGCAAGTAACATACCAATTGACAAAGGGAATTGCATACGGGATTGCTTGAATCCTTGACATCGTGGTTCATCCGATGAGATCATCGTGGAACATGTGGGAGCCAACATGGGTATCTAGATCCCGCCGTTGGTTATTGACCGGAGAACGTCTCGGTCATGTCTGCATGGTTCTCGAACCCGTAGGGTCTACACACTTAAGGTTCGGTGATGCTAGAGTTGTTATGGGAAATAGTATGTGGTTACCGAAGGTTGTTTGAAGTCCCGGATGAGATCCCTTACATGACGAGGAGCTCCGGAATGGTCTGGAGGTGAAGATCGGTATATTGAATGAAGGGTATTGGAGTCCGGAATTGTTCCGGGGGTACCATGTGATGTCCAGCGTGTCCGAAAGGGGTTTCGGAGGCCCCGGCAAGCGTTGGGGGGCCTTATGGGCCAAAGGGATGGGGCACATCAGCCCACTAAGGGGCTGAGCGCCCCTCCCACCCCATCTCACGTAACCAGGAGAGGTGGGGGCTCCACCCCTAGGGCAGCCGCCCCTCCCGGCTTGGGGGGCAAGTTTCCTAGGGGGTGGGGGCGCCCAAACCCATCTAGCTAGGGTTTCCCCTGTGGCCGCCGCCCGCCCCCTAGGGAACCCTAGGGCGCCTCCTCCTCCTCCCTTCCCCCTATATATAGTGAGGGAGAGAGAGGGCAGCCGCACCCTTCCCTTTGCGCAGCCCTCTCCCTCCTCCAACACCTCCTCATCCTCTGTAGTGCTTGGCGAAGCCCTGCCGAAGAACCACGAGCTCCATCACCACCATGCCGTCGTGCTGTCGGAGTTTTCCCTCAACTTATCCTCTCCCCTTGCTGGATCAATAAGGAGGAGATGTCCCCGGCTATACGTGTGTTGAACGCGGAGGCACCGTTGTTCAGTGCTTAGATCGGATTCGGCCGCGATCTGAATCGCTTCGTGAGAGACTCCACCGACCATGTTCTTGTAACGATTCCGCTTAGCGATCTTCAAGGGTATGAAGATGCACTCCCTCTCTCTCTCTTGTTGCTAGAATCTCCATAGATTGATCTTGGTGATGCATAGAAAATTTTGAATTTCTGCTATGTTCCCCAAAAGTGGCATCATGAGCTAGGTCTATTGCGTAGATTCTATGCACGAGTAGAACACAAGTTGTTGTGGGCGTTGATTTTGTTCAATATGCTTACCATTACTAGTCCTATCTTGTTTCGACGGTATTGTGGGATGAAGCGGCCCGGACCGACCTTACACGTACACTTACGTGAGACAGGTTCCACCGACTGACATGCACTTGTTGCATAAGGTGGCTAGCGGGTGCCAGTCTCTCCCACTTTAGTCGGATCAGATTTGATGAAAAGGGTCCTTATGAAGGGTAAATAGCAATTGACATATCACACTGAGGTTTTGGTGTAGGTAAGAAACATTCTTGCTAGAAACCTATAGCAGCCACGTAAAACTTGCAACAACAATTAGAGGACGTCTAACTTGTTTTTGTAGCATATGTCGTGTGATGTGATATGGCTAAGAAGGATGTGATGAATGAAATATATGTGATGTATGAGATTAATCATATTCTTGTAATAGGAATCATGACTTGCATGTCGATGAGTATGACAACCGACAGGAGCCATAGGAGTTGTCTTTATTTATTGTATGACCTGCATGTCACTGAATAACACCATGTAATTACTTTACTTCATTGCTAAACCGTTAGCCATAGTAGTAGAAGTAATAGTTGGCGAGACAACTTCATGGAGATACGATGATGGAGATCATGATGATGGAGATCATGGTGTCATGCCGGTGACGATAATGATCATGGCGCCCTGAAGATGGAGATTAAAAGGAGCAAAATGATATTGGCCATATCATGTCACTATTTGATTGCATGTGATGTTTATCATGTTTTTACATCTTATTTGCTTAGAACGACAGTAGTAAATAAGATGATCCCTCATAATAATTTCAAGAAAGTGTTCCCCCTAACTGTGTGCAGTTGCGAAAGTTCATTGTTTCAAAGCACCGTGTGATGATCGGGTGTGATAGATTCTAACGTTCACATGCAACTGGTGTAAGCCAGATTTACACATGCAAAACACTTAGGTTGACTTGACGAGCCTAGCATGTACAAACATGTCCTCGGAACATAAGAGACCGAAAGGTCAAACATGAGTCGTATAGAAGATACGATCAACATGAAGATGTTCACCGATGATGATTAGTCCGTCTCACGTGATGATAGGACACGGCCTAGTTGACTCGGATCATGTATCACTTAGATGACTAGAGGGATGTCTATTTAAGTGGGAGTTCATTAGATGAACTTAATTATACTGAACATAGTCAAAAGGTCTTTGCAAATTATGTCGTAGCTCGCGCTTTAGTTCTACTGTTTTAGATATGTTCCTAGAGAAAATTTAGTTGAAAGTTAATAGTAGCAATTATGCGGACTGGGTCCATAAACTGAGGATTGTCCTCATTGCTACGCAGAAGGCTTATGTCCTTAATGCACCGCTCAGTGTGCTGAACCTCAAACGTCGTCTGTGGATGTTGCGAACATCTGACATACACGTTTTGATGACTACATGATAGTTCAGTAATGTTAAACGGTTTAGAATTGTGGCACCGAAGACGTTTTTGAAACGTCGCGGAACATATGAGATGTTCCAAGGGCTGAAATTGGGATTTCAGGCTCGTGCCCACGTCAAGAGGTATGAGACCTCTGACGAGTTTCTTAGCATACAAACTAAGGGAGAAAAGGTCAATCGTTGAGCTTGTACTCAGATTGTCTGGGTACAACAATCACTTGAATCGAGTGGGAGTTAATCTTCCAGATGAGATAGTGATGTTTCTCCAAAGTCATTGCCACCAAGCTACTAGAGCTTCGTGATGAACTATAACATATCAGGGATAGATATAATGATCCTTGAAATATTCACGATGTTTGACACCGCGAAAGTAGAAATCAAGAAGGAGCATCAATTGTTGATGGTTAGTGAAACCACTAGTTTCAAGAAGGGCAAGGGCAAGAAGGGATACTTCATGAAATGGCAAATCAGTTGATGCTCTAGTGAAGAAACCCAAGGTTGAACCCAAACCCGAGACTAAGTCCTTCTGTAATAAGGGGAACGGTCAATGAAGCAGAACTACCCTATATACTTGGTAGATGAGAAGGCTGGCAAGGTTGATAGAAGTATATTGTATATACATTGTATTAAATGTGTACTTTACTAGTACTCCTAGTAGCACCAGGGTATTAAGATACCGGTTCGGTTGCTAAGTGTTAGTAACTCAAAATAAAAGAGCTACGGAATAAACAGAGACTAGCTAAAGGTGAGATGACGATGTGTGTTGGAAGTGTTTCCCAGGTTGATGTGATCAAGCATTGCCTGCTCCCTCTACCACCGAGATTGGTGTTAAACCTAAATAATTGTTATTTAGTGTTTGCGTTGAGCATAGACATGATTGGATTATGTCTATCGCAATACGGTTAAGGAGAATAATGGTTACTCTGTTTATTTGAATAATACCTTCAATGGTCTTGCACCTACAATGAATGGTTTATTGAATCTCGATTGTAGTGATACACATGTTCATGCCAAAAGATATAAGATAGTAATGATAGTACCACCTGCTTGTGGCACTGCCATTTGAGTCATATTGGTATAAAACGCATGAAGAAGCTCCATGTTGATGCATCTTTTGACTCACTCGTTTTTGAAAAGTTTGAGACATGCGAACCATGTCTATTGGTATGTGCGCATGAAGAAACTCCATGCAGATGGATCGTTTGGACTCACTTGATTCTAAATCACTTGAGACATGCAAATCATACCACATGGGCAAGATGACTGAAAAGCCTCGTTTTCAGTAAGATGGAACAAGAGAGCAACTTGTTGGAAGTAATACATTTTGATGTGTGCTGTCCAATGAGGGCCGAGGCACGCAGTGGATATTGTTATGTTCTTACTTCACAGATGATTTGAGTAGATGCTGAGTATATTAACTTGACGAAACACAAGTCTGAATTATTGAAAGGTTCAAGTAATTTCAGAGTGAAGTTGAAGATCATCGTGACAAGAGGATAAATGTCTATGATATGATCATAGAGATGAATATCTGAGTTACGAGTTTGGTACACAATTAAGACCTTGTGGAAATTGTTTCACAACTAATACCGCCTGGAACACCATAGTGTGATGGTGTGTCCGAACATCATAGCTGTACCCTATTGGATATGGTGCATACCATGATGTCTCTTATCGAATTACCACTATCGTTTATGGGTTAGGCATTAGAGACAACCACATTCACTTCAAATAGGGCACCACGTAATTCCATTGAGATGACAGCGTATGAACTATGGTTTAGAGAAACCTAAGCTGTCATTTCTTGAAAGTTTGGGGCTGCGACACTTATGTGAAAAAAAGTTTCATCCTGATAAGCTCGACCCAAAGCGGATAAATACATCTTCCTAGGACACCCAAAACAGTTGGGTATACCTCCTATTTCAGATCCGGAAGCAAAAGTGATTGTTTCTAGAAACGTGTCCTTTCTTGAGGAATAGTTTCTCTCGAAAGAATTGAGTGGGAGGCTGGTGGAGACTTAATAAGGTTATTGAACCATCACTTCAACTAGTGTGTAGTAGGGCACAGGAAGTTGTTCCTGTGGCGCCTACACCAATTGAAGTGGAAGCTAATGATAGTGATCATGAAACTTCGGATCAAGTCACTACCAAACCTCGTAGGTCGACAAGGATGCATACTACTTTAGAGTGGTACGTAATCCTGTCTTTGAGGTCATGTTGCTAGACAACAATGAACCTACGAGCTATGGAGAAGCGATGGTGGGCCCGAATTCCGACAAATGGCTAGAGGCCATAAAATCCGAGAGAGGATCCATGTATGAAAACAAAGTGTGGACTTTGGAAGAACTACTTGATGGTCGTAAGGCTGTTGAGTATGATGGATTTTAAAAGAAAGACGGACAATGATGGTAATGCTCACCATTAAGAAAGCTCGACTTGTCTCTAAGATGTTTTCCGACAAGTTCAAGGAGTTGAGTACGATGAGACTTTCTCACTCGTAGCGATGCTAAGAGTCTGTTGGAATTATATTAGCAGTTACTGCATTATTTATGAAATCTTGCAGATAGGATGTCGAAACATTGTTTCCTCGATGATTTTTTGAGGAAAGGTTGTATGTGATACAACCAAAAAGTTTTGTCAATCCTAAAAGATGCTAACAAGTATGCAAAACTCCATCAATCCTTATAAGGAATGGAGTAAGCATCTCGGAGTTGGAATATACACTTTCATGAGATGATGAAAGATTTTGGGTTTATACAAAGTTTATGAGAAACTTGTATTTCCAAAGAAGTGAGTGGGAGCACTATAGAATTTCTGATGAGTATATGGTATTGACATATTGTTGATCAGAAATGATGTAGAATTTCTGGACAACACATAGGGTTATTTGAAAAGTGTTTTTCAATGGAAAACCTGGATTAAGCTACTGGAACATTGAGCATCAAGATCTATAAGGATAGATCAAAAACACTTAATAGTACTTTCAAATAAATACATACCGTGACAAGATTTTGAAGGAGTTCAAAATAGATTGGCGAAGAAGGAGTTCTTGGCTGTGTTACAAGGTGTGAATATTGAGTAAGACTCAAGACATGACCACGGCAGAAGAGAGAGAAAGGACGAAGGTCGTCCCCTATGCTTCAGACGTAGGCTCTATAGTATGCTGTGCTGTGTACCGCACCTGAAGTGTGCCTTGCCGTGAGTTAGTCAAGGGGTTCAAGAGTGATCCAGGAATGGATCATAGGACAGTGGTCAAACTTATCCTTAGTAACTAGTGGACTAAGGAATTTTCTCGATTATGGAGGCGGTAAAAGAGTTCGTCGTAAAGGGTTACGCCGATGCAAACTTTGACACTAATCCGGATTATTCTCAGTAGTAAACCAGATTCGTATAGTAGAACAGTTATTTGGAATAGCTCCAAATATAGCGTGGTAGCTGCATCTAGGAGATGACATAGAGATTTGCAAAGCACATACGGATCTGAAAGGTTCAGATCCATTGACTAATAACCTCTCTCACAAGCGAGATATGATCAAACCTCATGGGTGTTGATTCATTACAATCATATAGTGTTGTGAACTAGATTATTGACTCTAGTGCAAGTGGGAGACTGCTGGAAATATGCCCTAGAGGCAATAATAAAATGGTTATTATTGTATTTCCTTGTTCATGATAATTGTCTATTATTCATGCTATAATTGTATTGACCGGAAACCGCAATACATGTGTGAATACATAGACCACAACATGTCCCTAGTGAGCCTCTAGTTGACTAGCTCGTTGATCAACAGATGGTCATGGTTTCCTGACCATGGACATTGGATGTCATTGATAACGGGATCACATCATTAGGAGAATGATGTGATGGACAAGACCCAATCCTAAGCATAGCACAAGATCGTGTAGTTCGTTTGCTAAAGCTTTTCTAATGTCAAGTATCATTTCCTTAGACCATGAGATTGTGTAACTCCCTGATACCGTAGGGGTGCTTTGGGTGTACCAAATGTCACAACGTAACTGGGTGACTATAAAGGTGCACTACAGGTATCTCGGAAAGTGTTTGTTGGGTTGGCACGAATCGAGACTGGGATTTGTCACTCCGTATGACAAAGAGGTATCTCTGGGCCCACTCGGTAATGCATCATCATAATGAGCTCAATGTGACTAAGTAGTTAGTCACGGGATCATGCATTATGGAATGAGTAAAGTGACTTGCCGGTAACGAGATTGAACGAGGTATTGGGATACCGACGATCGAATCTCGGGCAAGTAACATACCGATTGACAAAGGGAATTGCATACGGGATTGCTTGAATCCTTGACATCGTGGTTCATCCGATGAGATCATCGTGGAACATGTGGGAGCCAACATGGGTATCCAGATCCCGCTGTTGGTTATTGACCGGAGAACGTCTCGGTCATGTCTGCATGGTTCCCGAACCCGTAGGGTCTACACACTTAAGGTTCGGTGACGCTAGAGTTGTTATGGGAAATAGTATGTGGTTACCAAAGGTTGTTTGGAGTCCTGGATGAGATCCCGGTCATGACGAGGAGCTCCGGAATGGTCCGGAGGTGAAGATCGGTATATTGGACGAAGGATATTGGAGTTCGGAATTGTTCCGGGGGTACCAGGTGATGACCAGCGTGTCTGAAAGGGGTTTCGGAGGCCCCGGCAAGCGTTGGGGGGCCTTATGGGCCAAGGGGAGGGGGCACATCAGCCCACTAAGGGGCTGAGCGCCCCTCCCACCCCATCTCACGTAACCAGGAGAGATGGGGGCGCCACCCCTAGGGCAGCCGTCCCTCCTGGCTTGGGGGGCAAGTTTCCTAGGGGGTGGGGGTGCCCAAACCCATCTAGGGTTTCCCCTGTGGCCGCCGCCCCACCCCTAGGGAACCCTAGGGAGCCTCCTCCTCCTCCTCCCTTCCCCCCTCTATATAGTGAGGGAGAGAGAGGGCAACCGCACCCTTCCCTTGGCGCAGCCCTCTCCCTCCTCCAACACCTCCTCCTCCTCTGTCGTGCTTGGCGAAGCCCTGCCGGAGAACCACGAGCTCCATCACCACCATGGCATCATGCTGTCTGAGTTTTCCCTCAACTTCTCCTCTCCCCTTGCTGGATCAAGAAGGCGGAGACGTCCCCGAGCTGTATGTGTGTTGAACGCGAAGGCACCGTTGTTCAGTGCTTAGATCGGATTCGGCCGCGATCTGAATCTCTTCGTGAGCGAGTCCATCGACCGCGTTCTTTAACGCTTCCGCTTAGCGATCTTCAAGGGTATGAAGATGCCCTCCCTCTCTCTCTCTCTCATTGCTAGAATCTCCATAGATTGATCTTGGTGATGCATAGAAAATTTTGAATTTCTGCCACGTTCCCCAACAATAGTCTCTCGTTATGCTATGAAAGTTGGAGCGCAATTTACCCTTGATTTTCTTCCTTATGAGTGGCGGTCGGGGATGAGTGATGGTCTTCTCCTACCAATCTATCCCCCTAGGGGAATGCATAGTAGTACTTTGCTTCGAGGGCTAATAAACTTTTGCAATAAGTATATGAGTTCTTTATGACTAATGTGAGTCCATGGATTATACGCACTCTTACCTTTCTGCAATTTGCTAGCCTCTACGGTACCGTGCATTGCCCATTCTCACCTCGAGAGTTAGTGCAAACTTCATAGGTGCATCCAAACCCCGTGATATGATACGCTCTATCACACATAAGCCTTATTATATCTTCCTCAAAACAGCCACCATACCTACCTATTATGGCTTTTCCATGGCCATTCTGAGATATATTGCCATGCAACTTCCACTGCTTCCACTTGATGACTTGAGCATTCATTGTCATATTGCTTTGCATGATCATATAGCTGACATAGTAGTTGTGGCTCAGCCACCGTGCATCATTTTTCATACATGTTACGCTAGATCATCTGTCAGAGGCATTCATATAGTCATATTTATAGGTATCGAGTTGTAATTTTTATTACTTTTGAGTTATAAGTAAATAGAAGTGTGATGATCATCATTTTTTAAAGGAATGCCCCAGTGAGGAAAGGATGATGGATACTATGATTCCCCCACAAGTCGGGATGAGACTCCGAACAATGAGAGAGAAAAAATAGAGAAAAAGGAAAAAAAGAAAAAAGGAAAAAAAAAGAAAAAAAAGAAAGAAAAATAAAAAGAAAAAGAAAAAGAAAACAAAGAAAGAAGGGGAATTGTTAGTATCTTTTACCACTCTTGTGCTTCAAAGTAGCACCATGTTTTTAATATGGAGAGTCTCCTTTGTTTTCACTTTCATATACTAGTGGGAATTTTTCATTATAGGATAGATGCACACCCACTTAGTTTTCATATGGAGCTTGCATACACTTATAGCTCTTAGTGCATTCGTTGCATGGCAATCCCTATTCCTTGCATTGATATCAATTGATGGGCAACCCCATAGCCCATTGGTTATCCGCATCGATGTGAGACTTTCTTACTTTTTCTTCTTCTTTATATTTACCCCCATCATCATACTCTGTTCCACCCATAGTGCTATATCCATGGCTTGCGCTCATGTATTGTGTGAAGGTTGAAAAAGCTGAAGCGCGTTAAAAAGTATGAACCAATTACTCGTCTTGTCATCGGGGTTGTGCATGATTTATACTTTGTGTTAAGAAGATAGAGCATGACAAGACTATATGATTTTGTAGGGATAGCTTTCTTTAGTGTTGATATTCCGAAAGACATGATTGTTTGTTGGGATGCCTGAGTATTGATATCTTTATGTCAAATTATAGACTATTGCTTTGAATCACTTATGTCCTAATATTCATGCCATGACTAGACGTATGATCAAGTTTATGTTAGGTAGCATTCCACATAAAAATTTATCTTTTTTATCATTTACCTACTCGAGGATGAGCAAGAATTAAGCTTGGGGATGCTGATGCGCCTCCGTCGTATCTATAGTTTTTGTTTGTTTCATGCCAATATTATACAAGTTTTACATACTTTTGGCAACTTTTTATATGATTTATTTGGACTAACTTACTTATCCAGTTCCCAGTGCCAGTTCTTGTTTGTTGCCTGTTTTTGTATCACAGAAAATCCATATCAAACAAAGTCCAAATGTGATGAAACTCCACGGAGAATTATTTTGGAATATTTGTGATTTTTGGGAGTTGGAATCACCGCAAACGGCGGCTCACACGAACGACGATACACCAAGGTGTGCCTCAGGCCCCTAGCGCGTGGTGGTGGGTGCTGCTCACCTCGTATGACGGTTGGAGCTATACTTCGGGTGCAAGGAAGCTTATATGAGGAAAAAAACATGTAAAAAGATCAGCGCAATCGGAGTTACGGATCTCCGGGAATGTAAGAAACGGTTTTAGGCCAGATATGGAGAGCGCAAAACAGAAGAGAACAGAGAGGGAGATCCAATCTCGGAGTGGCTCCTGCCCCTCCGCCGCCATGGAGGCCATGGACCAGAGGGAGAATCCTCCTCCCATCTAAGGGGGGGGGGGCAAGGAAGAAGAAGAAGGAGGGGGGCTCTCCCCCTCTCTCCCGGTGGCACAGGAGTGCCGCCGGGGCAAGGATCGTGACGACGATCTACATCAACATTCTTGCTACCGTCAACACCAACTCTCGCCCTCTATGCAGCGATGCAACACCCCTTCTCCCCGCTATAATCTCTACTTAAACTTGGTGCTCAACTCCATATATTATTCCCCAATGATCTATGGTTGTCCTACGATGTTTGAGAAGATCCATTTTGTCCTGTGGGTTAATCGTGATCTTGGTTGGTATGATTGTATATTTTATTTTTGGTGCTGTCCTATGGTGCTGTCCTATGGTGCTGTCCGTCTCGCGCAAACGTGAGGGGCCCCCGCCGTAGGGCGTTGCAATATGTTAATGGTTCGCTTATGGGGGTTGCATGAGTGACATAAACTTGAACCTGAGTAAGCGGGGTATGACGTATGGGAGTAAAGAGGACTTGATACTTAATGCTATGGTTGGGTTTCACAAACTTAATGATCTTTAGTAGTTGCGGATGCTTTCTAGAGTTCCAATCATAAGTGCATATGATCCAAGTAGAGAAAGTATGTTAGCTCATGCCTCTCCCTCATATAAAATTACAAGAATGATTACCAGTACTTGTTATCGATTGCCTAAGGACAAATGACTTTCTTGTTGACAAAAGCTATCCACTTTTACTACTTGCATTTTATTCGTAGTTTTATTCTCACAAAGTACTCATAGTTTTATTCTTGCAAATAGTTTCATACTTGTTCTAGGTAGAGCAAATGTCAAGTGTGCCTAGAGTTGTATTGGTGGTCGATAGAACTTGAGGGAATATTTGTTCTGCCTTTAGCTCCTCTTTGGGTTTGACACTCTTATTTATCGAAGAAGGCTACAAACAATCCCCTATACTTGTGGGTTATCATGAATTTGGAAGATACTTGTGTTAAAGTTTGTGATTCCTGTAGCATGCACGTATGGTGAACCGTTATGTGATGAAGTTGGAGCATGATTTATTTATTGATTGTCTTCCTTATGAGTGGCGGTCGGGGATGATCAATGGTCTTTTCCTACCAATCTATCCCCTTAGGAGCATGTGCATAGTGTTGGGGAACGTAGTAATTTCAAAAAATTTCCTACGGACACGCAAGATCATGGTGATGGCATAGCAACGAGAGGGGAGAGTAATGTCCACGTACCCTCGTAGACCGTAAGCGGAAGTGTTATGACAACGCGGTTGATGTAGTCGTACGTCTTCACGATCCGACCGATCCAAGTACCGAACGTACGGCACCTCCGAGTTCAGCACACGTTCAGCTCGATGACGATCCCCGGACTCCGGACCAGCAAAGTGTCGGGGATGAGTTCCATCAGCACGATGGCGTGGTGACAATGATGATGTTCTACCGGCGCAGGGCTTCGCCTAAACTCCGCGACGATATGACCGAGGTGGAATATGGTGGAGGGGGGCACCGCACACGGCTAAGGAACGATCATGAAGATCAACTTGTGTGTTTTGGGGTGCCCCTGCCCCCGTATATAAAGGAGCAAGGGGGGAGGCTGGCCGGCCCTAGGGGGCGCTCCAAGGAGGGGGGAATCGTCCTCCTAGTGGGAGTAGGATTCCCCTTTCCTAGTCCCACTAGGAAGGAGGAAGGGGGAAGGAAAGAGAGGGAGAGGGAGAGGGAAAGAGGGGCCGCGCCCCCCTCCCTAGTCCAATTCGGACTCCCCATGGGGAGGGGGGCGCCACCTCCTGGGCTGCTGCCCTCTCTCTCCCCTCAGGCCCACTAAGGCCCAATACTTCCCCGGGGGGTTCCGGTAACCCCTCCGGCACTCCAGTTTTCTCCGAAATCACCCGGAACAATTCCGGTGTCTGAATATAGTCGTCCAATATATCAATCTTTATGTCTCGACCATTTCGATACTCCTTTTCATGTCCGTGATCACATTCGGGACCCCGAACAACCTTCGGTACATCAAAACATATAAACTCATAATAAAACTGTCATCGTAACGTTAAGCGTGCGGACCCTACGAGTTCGAGAACTATGTAGACATGACCTAGAACTGTTTCCGGTCAATAACCAATAGCGGAACCTGGATGCTCATATTGGCTCCTACATACTCTACGAAGATCTTTATCGATCAAACCGCATAACAACATACGTTGTTCCCTTTGTCATCGGTATGTTACTTGCCCGAGATTCGATCGTCAGTATCCAATACCTAGTTCAATCTCGTTACCAGCAAGTCTCTTTACTCATTATGTAATGCATCATTCCGTAACTAACTCATTAGCTACATTGCTTGCAAGGCTTATAGTGATGTGCATTACCGAGAGGGCCCAAAGATACCTCTCCGACAATCGGAGTGACAAAACCTAATCTCGAAATACGCCAACCCAACATGTACCTTTGGAGACACCTGTAGTACTCCTTTATAATCACCCAGTTACGTTGTGACGTTTGGTAGCACCCGAAGTGTTCCTCCGATAAACGGGAGTTGCATAATCTCATAGTTACAGGAACATGTATAAGTCATGAAGAAAGCAATAGCAATATACTAAACGATCAAGTGCTAGGCTAACGGAATGGGTCATGTCAATCACATCATTCTCCTAATGATGTGATCCCGTTAATCAAATGACAACACATGTCTATGGTTAGGAAACATAACCATCTTTGATTAATGAGCTAGTCAAGTAGAGGCATACTAGTGACGTTATGTTGGTCTATGTATTCACACATGTATTATGTTTCCGGTTAATACAATTCTAGCATGAATAATAAACATTTATCATGATATGAGGAAATAAATAATAACTTTATTATTGCCTCTATGGCATATTTCCTTCAGTCTCCCACTTGCACTAGAGTCAATAATCTAGATTATACAGTAATGATTCTAACACCCATGGAGTCTTGGTGCTGATCATGTTTTGCTCGTGGAAGAGGCTTAGTCAGCGGGTCTGGGACATTCAGATCCGTATGTATCTCGCAAATTTCTATGTCTCCCACCTGGACTAGATCCCGTATGGAATTGAAGCGTCTCTTGATGTGCTTGGTTCTCTTGTGAAATCTGGATTCCTTTGCCAAGGCAATTGCACCAGTATTGTCACAAAAGATTTTCGTTGGACCCGATGCACTAGGTATGACACCTAGATCGGATATGAACTCCTTCATCCAGACTCCTTCATTTGCTGCTTCCGAAGCAGCTATGTACTCCGCTTCACATGTAGATCCCGCTACGATGCTTTGTTTAGAACTGCACCAACTAACAGCTCCACCGTTTAATATAAATACGTATCCGGTTTGCGATTTTGAATCGTCCGGATCAGTGTCAAAGCTTGCATCGACGTAACCCTTTACGACAAGCTCTTTGTCACCTCCATAAATGAGAAACATATCCCTAGTCCTTTTCAGGTATTTCAGGATGTTCTTGACCGCTGTCCAGTGATCCACTCCTGGATTACTTTGGTACCTCCCTACTAGACTTATAGCAAGGCACACATCAGGTCTGGTACACAGCATTGCATACATGATAGAGCCTATGGTTGAAGCATAGGGAACATCTTTCATTTTCTCTCTATCTTCTGCAGTGGTCGGGCTTTGAGTTTTACTCAACTTCACACCTTGTAACACAGGCAAGAACCCTTTCTTTGCTTGATCCATTTTTAACTTTTTCAAAACTTTATCAAGGTATGTGCTTTGTGAAAGTCCAATTAAGCGTCTTGATCTATCTCTATAAATCTTGATGCCCAATATATAAGCAGCTTCACCGAGGTCTTTCATAGAAAACTTTTATTCAAGTATCCCTTTATGCTATCCAGAAATTCTATATCATTTCCAATTAATAATATGTCATCTACATATAATATCAGAAATGCTACAGAGCTCCCACTCAATTTCTTGTAAATAGAGGCTTCTCCAAAAGTCTGTATAAAACCAAATGCTTTGATCACACTATCAAAACGTTTATTCCAACTCCGAGAGGCTTGCACCAGTCCATAAATGGGTCGTTGGAGCTTGCACACTTTGTTAGCTCCCTTTGGATCGACAAAACCTTCTGGCTGCATCATATACAACTCTTCTTCCAGAAACCCGTTCAGGAATGCAGTTTTGACATCCATCTACCATATTTCATAATCATAAAATGCATCAATCACCAACATGATTCGGACAGACTTAAGCATCGCTACGGGTGAGAAGGTCTCATCGTAGTCAATCCCTTGAACTTGTCGAAAACCTTTTGCGACAAGTCGAGCTTTGTAGACAGTAACATTACCGTCAGCGCAGTCTTCTTCTTAAAAATCCACTTATTTTCAATTGCTTGCCGATCATTGGGCAAGTCAACCAAAGTCCACACTTTGTTCTCATACATGGATCCCATCTCAGATTTCATGGCCTCAAGCCATTTTGCGGAATCTGGGCTCACCATCGCTTCTTCTGTAATGCCCCGGTTTCGATGCGCCAGGTGTCTGCCAGTTATCCGCCGTAGTTGCCATGTCATTTGCTTGCGTGTTGCATTTCATCATGTCATCATGTGCATTTCATTTTGCATACGTGTTCGTCTCTTGCATCCGAGCATTTTCCCCGTTGTCCGTTTTGCAATCCGGCGCTCCTATGTCCTCCGGCGTCCCCTTCTTGCCTCTCTTCGTGAGAGGGTGTTAAACTTTATCAGAATGTACCGAGTCTTGCCAAGCGGCCTTGGTACAGCACTGGTAGACCGCCTGTCAAGTTTCGTTCCATTTGGAGGTCGTTTGATACTCCAACGGTTAACCACGTAGCCCGAACCCCCTTTCTCTTTGCAGCCCAACACCCCTCCAAAGTGTCCCCAAACCCATCCAAACCCCCTCCATGCTCTCGGTCGTTCGATCACGATCGCGTGGCCGAAAACCGCAACTCATTTGGACGCTCCTAGCTCCCTCTACCTATAAATTAGTCCCATCCCCCGAATTCGCGGTCTAATCCCCCCGAAACCCTAGTCCTCTTCCTCCCGCCGCCACCGGACACGTCCGGCCGCAGCCGGACACGTCCGCCCTCGCCCCGCAGCCAATCGCGCCGCACCACCTGGCCTCCGGCCTCCTCCCCGCCGCCGCGGCCCACCGGGCCCAGGCGAGGCCGGCCCAGGCC